>NC_045609.1:781234-868734 GCF_009762305.2 Zalophus californianus | reverse complement strand
ATAGGATTTTAATAAATTTGTCTGATAAATGAAGTCATTTAATAATAAATGTTTTTATATCCACTTTCTGGTATGTAAAACTTTGGGAAATCTTGATTGACTTGAAACTTGAACTTAATGAAACTGTTTTTATATCCACTTTCTGGTATGTAAAACTTTGGGAAATCTTGATTGACTTGAAACTTGAACTTAATGAAACTGAAAGCTTTTTCTGTTAAGGTATAGAAATAATTACTTTGTAAATTTGGGCTGTGCCAGCTGGCCATAAGTTCTTGTTATTGCAATTATTCAACTCTGCCCTTGTAGCATGAAAGACGTTATAGACAATATGTAACACAAATGAGTGTGGCTGTGTTCCAATAAAATTTTATTTACAAAAACAGGCAGCTGGTTAGTTGGACCTGTGGACAGTAAGCCTATATGAATCTTGCTAAAAGAATATGTGGAAAGTATATTATCTCATTACAAAATCTTTGAACTAGCTTAAAATTATAGAAAAAATAAAGTAAAAAATGTATATTATTCATAATCCTTTCATGAAAAGATAATGGTTATTTAAGTTAATTCAGTACCCAGATATTTTTGTGCTCATGTGTACAAAGAAAGGATGGAATCATACTGAATAAACATTTTTTCACCCTATTTTTTACATTAAACATCATCTTCATATGTCTATAAAATAGTTCTGAAAAACCTCATGCTAAAATGTAAAAAATATTAAAATTTAATGGCTATAAAGAATTTTGTGTAATAATCTTCTATTGTTGAAATTTTACTACATTTCCCAAGTGTCTGCCACACTACAATTGTTACATGTTTTACAAAGGATTTAATCACTTTTTAAAACTTAGGTTATATTTTGAAGTGGTAACACTATATCAAAGTATATGTTTGTTTGTTTTAATCTGGATAAGCAATGCCAAGTTTGTTTTTAAAAAGTATAGGACTTCCTAGTCCATCACATACACAATAGCAGTGCTAAAAGAACTTCTTCAACCTTTTTTTTCTAAGTTAAATGAGAGAGGAGAGAAAGAGAGAGAACTCTAAGAAATTATTTCCAATTTCTAAAAGGAATTACACACACACACACACACACACAGAGACACACACGTTTTTTCTATTTACATCACACAGATTTTTTTCTTCTAAGGATAAAGGGTTATAATAACTAAACTCTGCTCATTCATTTACAAAAAGCAGGGCAAGTTTGTGAAATTATCCAATCTCAGAGAAAGACAAAATTGCAAGATTTACAGAGGGTATCAGAAATTCATAAACGATGTAAAATTTTGACAGGGATTTCAGCAGGCATCCCAGTAAGACCTGTTGCTCAAGGATTTTGGCAATAAGTAAAGCTATATAAACTATTCACACTCTACAGTATGTAGCAAACTAGTGGACAATTCTATCCCAATGTGTAAGGGAAGTCCATAGCTACAGTTTTGGGGAGGCAAAACTTGGTGGTTAAATGTACTGCAGAGTCAGTAAAAATAGGAAATAATGGTAAATGAAATACTATATATGTGAGAATACATAATATACAAAAAGATATTTATTGTAACAATCCTAATAAACCCAAGCTAGAAAAGTACCTTGACTCAGGAGTATACTTTAGATAATATATTCATATCTTATTCTGAGGGAGACAAATCCAATATTACTTCTTCAAAGGTGAATTTCCTGAACAGAAACCTCTGAACCTTGGACTTCAGGATTGCCTTTAGAACTTCAGATATGTATACATAGAGAATTGTTTCAATTTCTTGCCCAAACAGCTCTTCCAATTCTCAACATTTGAAAGAATTATTATTATTATTAAATATTATTATCCTTAAGATTTCATGAAATATACTATTTTGTGTATCCTAGTAAGGCAGAATATAATCTTTGCAACATTACAATTATTTTTTTAATTTTTAATTTTGATAACTTTCAAGCAGAAAAATCTGAACATGTACTGTGCATATGCATGTGTCTGCCTAGATTCAATAATATTTCCTTTCTTTATCTATCTAGGTAGCTAGACATACAGGGTTTTACTCTTGGTTTTCTTTTTCTGAGTGACCAGAATAATTTGCAGAAAATATTAATATTTACCCCAAACAAATTCAGCTTTCATATGTAAAAATCAGAACATTCTCCTATTGTAATCATACTCTATTATTTCTTCCAAGAAGATTAACAATAATTTCCCAGTATAAAATATCTAGCACATATCCAAATTTCAAATATGCTTTTATCTCACACGATACATTAAAAAAAGATTCAACATGGATCATAAACCTAAACATAAAAGCTGAAATTATAAAATTCAAGAAGAAAATCTTAATGCCCTCAGGATAGGCAAAGATTTCCTACAAACATAGGAGTAAAAATTATAAATTGGGCTTCATCAAAATTAAAAAAGCTTCAGGTCTCCAAAGAACACAATCAAGAAAATGAAAGGCATGGTATAGACTGAGAGAAAATATTTGCAAGATTTATATCTGCCAGAAGACATGCATCTAGATAGAATATATAAAGAGTAATTATGCTTCAATAATAAAGGCAAACAGCCTTTATTTCAGAAAATATCTTATGAAAGACAAGAGTAGGGGGCACCTGGTGGTGCAGTTGGTTACGTGTCTAACTCTTGGTTTTGGTTCGGGGTGTGGTCGCAGCATTGTGGGATCAAGCCCCACCTCGGCTCTATAGTCAGTGTGAAGTCTGCTGGAGATGCTCTCTTCCTCTCCCTCTGCCCCTCCCACTCATGCTCTTGTTCTCTCTCTCTCTCTAAAATTAATAAATCTTTAAAAACAGAAAGAAGATATTTGAATGCTCTCAATCACATGAAAAAATCTTCAGCATCATATTAGTCAGGGAAATGTAAATTAAAATTGATGAGAAACCACTATAAAAGTACTAAAACTTAAGGGGCACCTGGCTGGCACGGTCAGCAGAGCATCTGACGCTTGACCTCAGGGCTGTGAGTTCGAGCTCCATGCTGGGCATGGAGGCCACTTTAAAAAAGCACTGAAATTTAAAAGACTACACAGTTGGCAATATCCATATACTGGAATATTGTTCAGCAATAAAAAGAATGAACTATTGATACATTCAATACCATTAAAAAGTAAAAGAGGCTAAGAATGAATGAGAATATTTCTAGTATTTCATTTATTTGAAATTCTAGAAATGAAAAAACTTATCCTCAGTGAGAGAAAGTAATTCAATGGTTCCTTAAGGCCTGGATCTGGAAGCACAGATTGACCTCAAGAGATAGGAGAAAACTTTTTAGAGTAATGGACATACTCTATATTTTGATTGTGGAGGACATTACAAGAATACATACATTTGCTGAGACCAACTGAACTATACAGGTAGGAAAATCATGCCTCATTAAAGCTTATTAAAAGTATAAGATCAGTGTAATAAGTAAAATATTTTACTTAACATTTATTTAAAAAATGCTGAGATTTACAGAGGCTTTATAATGCTATCAAATTATGAGATGGATTTGGTTAACAGGGATGTGAAGAGCAACAGGAGACATTTATTTTGATAGGGGAAAGCATCCAGCTTTAATTAGGGGGGACCAGGGCAACTTCAGTGAGAGAAAGGTGGGGGCAGTTGTCCCATACTGTTAGAGAGAAAAGGGAATGAAGACCCAATGGACTGTAATAGATAATGCTTGCATCTCATTTGGTCATAAATCATGTAATTTATTTATAAACAATCTTTAATTTTTTTTCTTTTTCACTGTGTTTATTAATAAGACATGGTACTCATAATTCAAAATCATTAAAAGTAAGTTCAATTTCCCATACTTCCATATTCCCCAGAGTAAGCATTTCATGCCCCGAAGCACATTAATAAATAGTTAGTACTTGATTAATTGTGTATCTTGTAATAAATTTCAAAGAACATGGTTAGTTTTCTTTCTTCTTTATCTACACGAAGCAATACCTACCTATTAATTTATCCAGGCTTTACCTAGCATGCTTGATTATTTGCTATATCTCTTTTTCCAAGTATGTATTCAAATGCTGTCACTTCACCTTAGAAGTAAGAATTAACTTGCTAAGTATGATTCCTTCAAAATAATTGGGCTCAAATTAAAAAATTGGTGGTAATGTATATTTGTTTAAATATCTCTTAGTGGTTGGCTCCATAGCTCAGGGGTTAGAACACCGGTCTTGTAAATATCTGTTAGATTATTAAAGAATATAGATGGTGGCAGAGTTCCTCATGATTATAAAATGATACTGCTTGTTTACATATGTAACATGGAGGAGTTAAGTTTGTGCTATTTGTTATTAGATCTAGATGAATTAGAAGACCGTACCCTTATTATCACTAACAGTATTATTGCTCTGAATAATATTAATGTGTGTCATGTCATAAAATAGAAAAGACAGTTTCTAATGTATAGTGGCAACTATATTCAACTATTCTCTCTCTCTTTCTCTATCCATCTATCTCTGTTGTAGGTCTCATTTTCCTATTTTGCCGTTCATATTTTCTGTTTGTCCAATAAGAATCACAAACTTCATGTTGTGAAATTGTATATTTTGGACTTCATCAATTTTTTTATTTTTTAAAGATTTTATTATTTATTTGAATAAATAAATATTCAAGAGACACAGCAAGAGAGGGAACACAAGCAGGGGGAGTGGGAAAGAGAGAAGCAGACTCCCCGCTGAGCAGGGAGCCCAATGCGGAGCTTGATTCCAGGACCCTGGGATCATGACCTGAGCCAAAGACAGACACTCAATGATTGAGCCACCCAGGCGCCCCGGACTTCATTAATTTTTAAAACCAGCTTGTGATCTGTTAATCTCTCAGGTTGTTTTCCATTTGTCTTCAAATGTTTAAGAAGGTAACAAGGGGCCAGTACCCATAATGGTAGCCACCTGCTCTGGAGGCTGTGGCCACCCAGCTCCTGGGTGTCCTGTAGCCCATCAGTGACTACAGGACCGTGGGGAGCTGCTGCCACCACTACCTTGATGGCAAGGAGATGCTTAAGTGTGAGAACCTCAAAGTGGGGGAGTACAATTATAAAGATTCAAAAAGAAATGATGCTACACAAGAACCAGTTAACTGATGTACAAGATACACAGCTCATGTTCCTTCTTTTCCAACACCCAACATAATTTGTAAGGATTTTGGTGGCAATGACACACACTTAACTGGAAATGGAGTTGGTTTTCTCAAGCCCAAGTCTTCCTGGCAGTTACACTGGCTGTTTTCCTTGGATGGCTGGGGGTAGATTGAACTTATCTTGGATACCCTGCCTTGCGTTTGTTGAAGTTTTGCACTATAGAGTTTTGATAGACTAAATGATTTCCATTCTTGTTTCAAAGCAGGATTTGCACTTCCTTGATTTTAATAGACCACTCTGAGTATGTGGATTTCCAGGTTTTCCATTTTACTTCTTCACATACCATTTAATGGATTCTATATATTTTTTTGTTGTTGGTGGTGGTTTTGTTTTGCTGTTTTAGTTAAAAGAGTATTATTCTGAGACATCATCCCAGGAGCATAACTCTTACTTACAAATGCTAATGTCAACTACCTATGCTTTGAGATGAGAAGGCTATCTGTAGAATGGAGGCTCAGTCTTCAGTATCAGAGTAGGAAGATCTGGGTGTTTGAAGAAGAGGAGAGAAGAATTACTTAAATGAATAGACTTAATGAGTGTGATTATTTAAAAAGTGTTTACTATGTGACAAGCACTGCATTAAGCATTTTTTATGCCTTATATCAGTTATGAAATTCAGAAAGGCAGAACAGTGGTGGAAGAAGAAGTAAGCGGTAATATATTTCAAACTCCAAATCATCAGGCCATGAACTACATTCTTCTGTGTTCTTTGAGATTTCATTATATGTGGGACATAAAAACTAAAGTGCAAAATGAATAAAATCATCTGAACCATGAGAGACTATGGACTCTGAGAAACAAATTGAGGGTTCTAGAGGGTAGGGGGTGGGGAGATGGGTTAGCCTGGTGATGGGTATTTTTTTTTAAGATTTTATTTATTTGAGAGAGAGAGAGAGCAAAAGGGGGGGGGAGCGGGAGAGGGAGAAGCAGACTGCCCGCTGAGCAGGGAGCCCAATGCGGGACTCAATCCCGGACTCCCAGGATCATGACCTGAGCCAAAGTCAGTCGCTTAAACAACTGAGCCACCCAGGCGCCCCCTGGTGATGGCTATTAAAGAGGGCATGTACTGAATGGAGCATGGGGTGTTATACGCAAACAATGAATCATGAAACACTACATCAAAAACTAATGATGTAATGTATACTGGTTAACATAACATAATAAAATAAAAAAAAAACATAATGTATTTCTCAGCATATGACCTACGAACCTATACTGCAACCACTACTTGTGTATTCCAGTTAGTGACTTGAAAATCAAAATCTAATATAAATAAACAATTTAATACAAATTTATGTACAGCTTTTGATTTTTTTAGAAATTCCCCCTCATTTCAGCCATAATTTCATCGGTTATATAAATAATATATTTTGGGGGGGCGAAAAAGATGGCGGAGGATTAGGAGACCTGGATTACATCTAGTCTCAGGAATTCAGCTGAATAGGGATCAAACCATTCTGAACACCTACGAACTCAACAGGAGACCGAAGAGGAGAGTAGCAACAACTCTCTGAACAGAGAAGCGACCACTTACTGGAAGGTAGGGCGTGCGGAGAAGTGAATCCGAGGCGATATTCGGGAGGATAGACGGCGGGGGAGGGGCCTCCGCCGGCCGCTTCTGGCAAGTGCTAGAGCCCGGGAGCACAAAATCGGACCTTCTAGAAGTCGGCTCCGCGGAGGGACGTCGCTCCAGTGGCTAAGCGGGGGGTGGAACCGTCGCGGGACAGTGTGGTCTCAGGACCCTTGGGGTCACAGAAAGACCGGGGGTGCCTGAGTGCGGCAGAGCTCCCAGGTACCGGAGCGGGGAAGCCGGTTGCAGAGACGGAGCCGAGGCGCGGGCTCTCAGCTCGGGGTGGCCATAAACTGTGATCCGCGGCCCAGTCGGGCCACTGCTACTCCAGCAGGGACCCAACAAGCGGCAGAGCCGGGGAGACTCCCCTTCCTCCCCCGGGAGGAGCGGCGCGGGAGCGCACCGCAGGGATCTGCTGGGTTTGGAGACTCCACACGGGGTCGGGTGCCAGAGATAGAAACACTCGGTCACAGGCCGGGTGAGCACGAAGTGCGGCTGGAGACCGGGGACACGGGAGGGACTGCTTTTCTCTGGGGGTGCACTGAGGAGCGGGGCCCCGAGTTCTCAGTTGCCATTTTCATTCTTGTCCTCCAAAGCTGAACGGAAAGCTTGCAGGGAATAAAATCTCCTGAGAGCAAACCCAAGCGGATTACTTAGCCCGGACCGACAAGGGCGGGGCAATTCAGCCTCCGGCAAAGACATTTGGGAACCACGGCAACAGGCCCCTCCCCCAGAAGATCAGCACGAACAGCCAGCAAGCCAAGACCAAGTTTACCGATCAAGGAGAACGGGAGAACTCCAGCGCTAGGGGAATACTGCACATAGAATTCATGGCTTCTTTACCATAATTCATAATCTTTCAAAGTTAATTTTTAACTTTTTTTTTTAATTTTTCTTTTTCCCTTTTTCAACCAACATCTTATCAATCCCTTTTAAAAAAATCATTTTTCATTTTTGCAGTCATATTCTATCCCTTCATAGTAGTTACCCTTATTATTGGCATATATATATATATAATTTGATCTCTCTTTAAAATTTTGAGCTACAGTTCCTTCTAACATATCAAAATATACCCTAAATCTCTAGTGTATGGTTTTGTTGTAGTCTCCTTCCTCATCACATTCTCTCCCCTGTTTTTTTCTTTCTTTTTTTTAATCCCCTTCTTCCTTTTTACAAGCATCTTATCAACTCCTATTTAAAAAATTTTTTATACTTTTCATCTTTACAGTCATATTCCATCCCTTCATTGTTATCAACCCTTATTTTGTACATATGTAAGTCTTTCTTTAAAATTTTAGGAGGCACTTTCTTCTAACTGACCAAAATACAACCAAGTTCTAGTGTGTGGCACTGATCTATGCACTAGCCTGATCATATTTGATCATATTCGGGTTTTTCTTGTTTTGTTCTCTTTTTGTTTTTTGTCATCTTTTTTTTCTCTCTCTTTCTTTTTGCTTTCTTTCCTTTCATTTCCCCTGGTTTCAGGTCTTTTCTGATTTGTTTAGAGTATATTTTCTGGGGACCTTGCTAACCTCTTAGTATTTTGTTCTCTCATTCATCTATTCTCCTCTGGACAAAATGACAAGACGAAAAAAAATCACCTCAGCAAAAAGAACAACAGGTAGTACCGTCTGCTAGGGACCTACTCAATATGGACATTAGTACGATGTCGGACCTAGAGTTTTCAGAATCGTGATTTTAAAGATACTAGCTGGGCTTGAAAAAAGCATGGAAATTATTAGAGAAACCTATCCTGGAAAAATAAAAGAACTAAAATTTAACCAAGCCGAAATCAAAAAGGCTATTCATGAGGTGCAATCAAAAATGGGGGCACTAACTGCTAGGATAAATGAGGCAGAAGAGAGAATCAGTGATATAGAGGACTAAATGATGGAAAATAAAGAAGCTGAGAAAAAGAGAGAGAAACAACTACAGGATCACGAGGGCACAATGCGAGAGATAAGCGATATGATAAGACGAAACAACATTAGAATAATTGGGATCCCAGAAGAAGAAGAAAGAGAGAGGGGGGCAGAAGGTATATTGGAACAAATTATAGCAGAGAACTTCCCTAATGTGGGGAAGGAAACAGGCATCACAATCCAGGAGGCACAGAGAACCCCTCTCAAAATCAATAAAAATAGGTCAACAGCCTAACATCTAATAGTAAAACTTACGAGTTTCAGAGACAAAGAGAAAATCTTGAAAGCCGCTCAGGAGAAGAGATATGTAACCTATACTGGTAGAAACATTAGATTGGCAACAGACGTATCCACAGAGACCTGGAAGGCCATAAAAGACTGGCATGGTATCTTCACAGCACTAAACGACAAAAATATGCAGCCAAGAATACTATATCCAGCTAGGCTGTCATTGAAAATAGAAGGAGAGATAAAAAGCTTCCAGGACAAACAAAAACTAAAGGAATTTGCAAACACGAAACCAGCCCTCCAAGAAATATTGAAAGGGGTCCTCTAAGCAAAGAGAGAGCCTAAAAGAAGCATAGATCAGAAAGGAACACAAACAATATACAGTAACAGTCACCTTACAGACAATACAATGGCACTAAATTCATATCTTTCAATAGTTACCCTGAATGTAAATGGGCTAAATACCCCAATCAAAAGATGCAGGCTCATATTGAATGAAAAAATAACACCCATCTTGAGTCTGCAAGAGACTCATTTTAGACCCAAAGACACCGTACATTGAAAGTGAAGGGGTGGAAAACCATTTACCATGCTAATGGACACCAAAAGAAAGCTGGGGTGGCGATCCTTATATCAGACAAATTAGATTTTAAAACAAAGACTGTAATAAGAGATGAGAAAGGACACTATATCCTACTTAAAGGGCCTATCCAACAAGAAGATCTAACAATTGTAAATATCTATGCCCCTAACAGGGGAGCAGCCAATTATACAAGGCAATTAATAACAAAAGCAAAGAAACACATTCACAACAATATAATAATAGTGGGGGACTTTAACACCTCCCTGACTGAAATGGACCGATCATCTAAGCAAAAGATCAACAAGGATATAAGGACTTTACATGACACACTGGACCAAATGGACTTCACAGACATATTCAGAACATTCCATCCCGAATCAATGGAATACACATTCTTCTCTAGTGCCCATGGAACATTCTCCAGAATAGATCACATTGTAGGTCACAAATCAGGTCTCAACCGGTACCAAAGATTGCTATTATTCCCTGCATATTTTCAGACCACAATGCTTTGAAACTAAAACTCAATCACAAGAGGAAAGTCAGAAAGAACTCATATCCATGGAGACTAAACAGCATCCTACCAAAGAATGAATGGGTCAACAAGGAAATTAAAGAAGAATTTAAAAAATTCATGGAAACCAATGAAAATGAAAACACAACTGTTCAAAATCTTTGGGATGCAGCAAAGGCAGTCCTAAGAGGAAAGTATATAGCAATACAAGCATTTCTCAAGAAACAAGAAAGGTCTCAAATACAAAACCTAACCCTACACCTAAAGGAGCTAGAGCAAAAAGAGCAAATAAAGCCTAAAACCAGCAGGAGAAGAGAAATAATAAAGATCAGAGCAAAAATCAATGAACTAGAAACCAAAAGAACAGTAGAACAGATCAACGAAACTAGGAGCTGGTTCTTTGAAAGAATTAACAAGATGGATAGACCCCTGGCCAGACTGATCAAAAAGGAAATGGACCCAAATCAACAAAATCATGAATGAAAGAGGAGAGATCACAATCAACACCAAAGAAATGCAAACAATTATAAGAACATATTATGAGCAACACTATGCCAGCAAATTAGATAACCTGGAAGAAATGGATGCATTCCTAGAGATGTATCAACTACCAAAATTGAACCAGGAAGAAATAGAAAACCTGAACAGACCTATAACCACTAAGGAAATTGAAACAGTCATCAAAAATCTCCCAAGAAACAAAAGCTCAGGGCCAGACGGCTTCCTAGGAGAATTCTACCAAACATTCAAAGAAGAATTAATACCTATTCTCCCGAAAGTGTTCCAAAAAATAGAAATGGAAGGAAAACTTGCAAACTCATTTTATGAGGCCACCATTACCTTGATCCCCAAACCAGACAAAGACCCCATCCAAAAGGAGAATTACAGAGCAATATCCTTGATGAACAGGGATGCAAAAATTCTCACCAAAATACTAGCCAATAGGATCCAACAGTACATTAAAAGGATTATTCAACCATGACCAAGTGGGATTTATCCCTGAGCTGCAAGGTTGGTTCAACATCCACAAATCAATCAACATGATACAATACATTAACATTAGAAATACATTAACAAAAGAAAGAACAAGAATCAAAGGATCCTCTCCATAGATGCAGAAAAAGCATTTGGCAAAGTACAGCATCCTTTCTTGATCAAAACTCTTCAGAGTATAGCAATATTGACATACCTCAATATCATAAAAGCCATCTGTGAAAAACCTACAGCCAATATCATTCTCAATGGGGAAAAGCTGAGACCTTTCCCCCTATGTTCAGGAACGCGGCAGGGATGTCCACTCTCACCACTGCTCTTCAACATAGTATTAGAAGTCCTAGCCGCAGCCATTAGACAACAGAAAGAAATCAAATGCATCGAAATCAGCAAAGAGGAAATCAAACTCTCACTCTTTGCAAATGATATGACATTTTATGTGGAAAACCCAAAAGACTCCACCCCAACACTGCTAGAACTCATACAGGAATTCAGTCAAGTGGCACGATATAAAATCAATGCACAGAAATCAGTGGCATTCCTATACACTAACAACAAGACAGAAGAGAGAGAAATTAAGGAGTCGATCCCATTTACAATTGCACCCAAAACCATAAGATACCTAGGAATAAATCTAACCAAAGAGGCAAAGGATCTGTACTCAGATAACTATAAAATACTCATGAAAGAAATGGAGGAAGACACAAAGATGGAAAAACTTTCCATGCTCATGGATTGAAAGAACAAACATTGTGAAGATGTCAATGTTACCTAGAGCAATCTACACATTCAATGCAATTCCCATCAAAATACCACCCTCTTTTTTCAAAGAAATGGAACAAATAATCCTCAAATTTGTATGGAACCAGAAGAGACCCCGAATAGCCAGAGGAATGTTCACAAAGAAAAGCAAAGCTGGCGGTATCACGGTTCCGGACTTCCAGCTCTATTACAAAGCTGTCATCATCAAGACAGTATGGTACTGGCACGAAAACAGACACATAGATCAATGGAACAGAATCGAGAGCCCAGAAATGGACCTTCAACTCTATGGTCAACTCATCTTTGACAAAGCAGGAAAGAATATCCAATGGCAAAAAGACAGTCTCTTCAATAAATGGTGTTGGGAAAATTGGACAGCCACATGCAGAAGAATGAAACTGGACCATTTCCTTACACCACACACAAAAATAGACTCCAAATGGTTGAAAGACCTAAACGTGAGACAGCAGTCCATCCAAATCCTAAAGGAGAACACAGGCAGCAACCTCTTCAACCTCAGCCGCAGCAACTTCTTCCTAGAAACATCGCCAAAGGCAAGGGAAGCAAGGGCAAAAATGAACTATTGGGATTTCATCAAGATAAAAAGCTCTTGCACAACAAAAGAAATAGTCCACAAAACCAAAAGTCAACCGACAGAATGGTAGAAAATATTTGCAAATGACATATCTGATAAAGGGCTTCTATCCAAAATCTATAAAGAACTTATCAAACTCAACACCCAAAGAACAAATAATCCAATCAAGAAAGGGGCAGAAGACATGAACAGACATTTTTCCAAAGAAAATTTCCAAATGGACAACAGACATATGAAAAAGTGCTCAACATCGCTCGGCATCAGGGAAATCCAAATCAAAACCTCAATGAGATACCACCTCACACCCGTCAGAATGGCTAAAATTAACAAGTCAGGGAACGACAGATGTTGGCGGGGATGTGGAGAAAGGGGAACCCTCCTACACTGTTGGTGGGAATGCAAGCTGGTGCAACCCCTCTGGAAAACAGTATGGAGGTTCCTCAAACAGTTGAAAATAGAGCTACCATTCGATCCAGCAATTGCACTACTGGGTATTTACCCCAAAGATACAAATGTAGGGATCCGAATGGGTACATGCACCCCAATGTTTATAACAGCAATGTCCACAATAGCCAAACTGTGGAAAGAGCCAAGATGTCCATCGACAGATGAATGGATAAAGAAGAGGTGGTATATATACACAACGGAATATTATGCAGCCATCAAAAGGAATGAGATCTTGCCATTTGCAATGACGTGGATGGAACTGGAGGGTGTTAGGCTGAGTGAAATAAGTCAATCAGAGAAAGACATGTATCATATGATCTCACTGATACGAGGACTTCTTAATCTCAGGACACAAACTGAGTGTTGCTGGAGTGGTGGGGGGTGGGAGGGATGGGGTGGCTGGGTGATAGACATTGGCGAGGGTATGTGCTATGGTGAGCACTGTGAATTGTGCAAGACTGTTGAATCACAGATCTGTACCTCTGAATCAAATAATGCAATAAATGATAAGAAAAAAAACAATGAAAAGATAGCAGGAGGGGAAGAATGAAGGTGAGTAAGTCGGAGGGGGAGACAAACCATGAGAGACTATGGACTCTGAGAAACAAACTGAGGGTTCTAGAAGGGAGGAGGGTGGGGGATGGGCTAGCCTGGTGATGGGTATTAAGGAGGGCACCTTCTGCATGGAGCACTGGGTATTATGCACAAACAATGAATCATGGAACATTACATCAAAAAATAATGATGTATGGATGGTGATTAACATAACAATAAAAAATTTAAAGAGAAAAAATAGATAAAAAATAAAAACAAAACAAAAAAAAGAAATAATGTATTTTTCAACTATTTGATTATATGTCATCTAAAAATTACCTTGACCAGTGAAGGCATATTTATTGGGGCGCCTGGGTGGCCCAGTCAGTCAGGCATCCAAGTCTTGATTTTGGCTCAGGTCATTATCTCAGGGTCATGAGATCAATCCCCAGGTCGGGCTCCACAGTCGGCAGGGCATCTGCTGGAGACTCTCCTCTCCCTCTCCCTCTGCCTTTCTTCCCACTCACACGTGCTCTCTCTCTCTCAAATAAATAAATTTAAAATGGCATATTTAGGTGTGGCTGGGGGGCTTAGTTGGTTAAAATTCTGCCTCTGGCTCAGGTCGTGATTCCAGGGTCCTGGGATCTGGCCCTGCTTGGGACTCCCTGCTCATTGAGGAGTCTGTTTCTCCTTCTCTCTGACCCTCCCCGCTGCTCATGCTCTCAATCTCTCTCAAATGAATAATAGAAATCTTAAAATAAAATTAAAAAGGCATATTTATTGCTAAGGACTGATAACCATGTGTCACAAGGAGACTCTCTATCTTTAATTACTCAGTTTGAATGAGGTAGGGCCTAGTATAAATATTTTCCCCTGTACTTCCCCTGTAGATACTCTTGCCACCATCTTAAAACATCCCCCTCCAATTCCTTTCAGTTGCTTCAGAATATCTGTGTAGTTTTTCTTCAGTATTTTGATTTGTATCTTGGCATTTTGTTTGATTCTTTATACCGCTGTCCCAAATGTTATTTTCTGTATATAATCCTTCTTTTTTTGGTCCTTGTTTATAATGACAAATGCACGTTTTAACAAGATAATGATAGAAGCAGGGAAGTGTAAGGTATATATTTTAAGAAGATGCTTGGTTTGTTGCAATATAAAATGATACAGATTGGACATTTAATATTACCCATAAAGAGAGTCTTGGAATGGCTCACTTTAGAAAACAGAACTGCATTAAATTCTTTTATTCTTCTTAAATTATTATTATTTGAGAGAGAGGGAGCAAGCATGAGAGGGGAGAAGGGAAGAAGGAGAGGGAACCTCCAGGAAACTCCACGCTGAGGCTGAGCATGGAGCCAGATGTGGGACTCGATCTCACGACACCATATCATGATCTGAGCCAAAATCAAGAGTCGGATGTTAAACCAACTGAGCCACCGAGGCGCCCCAAGATGCTTTTACTCTTTTTGTACAATAACCTCTTATTTCTCTTGGGAAGTGCCACTGTGCGCCCACCCATGGTTCTTTATCACTAGGCTAGTATGTCCATACAAGCAACTCAAACTCGTTCCCAAGTCATAAAATGAATTTGGATCAGACTGGAATCCTTGTCTCTTTAAAAAAGATATATAAAGTACACATCCTGTCTTTTAATTTCAGCAATATCTGCACATTACAACAACTTTATAAAGTTCAGTCTGCAGAAGGTTAACAGCATTTTCCTTTCTGTATTTAAAATGCTCACATTTTACTTATCTTATAATTAATCAATATAAGCACAAATGGCAGGAATACATTGAACACCCACTGCTTGATGGCTTTTTATAAAAACCTCAAAATCCATTGACATTTTATGCTATTTTCTCTTCTTACTTATACCTCATAATAACCACTTGCTTTTCAGAATTTTGTTTTATTTTTAGAATTTACTTACATTACTGGGTAGATCTAGTATGTATCATCTCTCATTTCCCAAATGGCCAGCCATGATAGGAAAAAAACATTCTTTCAATAGTAGCATATCGGAATGACTTTAGGATGTAATTTAATGTCACATTGCTTAAGTTTATTTCCCCACCCTTTAATTCCCCTCCTCCTCAAAGTGCCAGGAATTGAAAGCAGAATTTCCCACGTTCAGTCATTGTGTAGTCAACCACATACATGTGTCATGCGAGCATGGTATCCAGCAATACCATTCTTAACTATGATACGTATGTGATGTATGTATCTTACATTCGGTTTCTTGATAAAAATTGTGAAAGTGAGCATAGATGATGTGCATAAAAAAACATAAAGTGTCTAGTTTTAGAATCTTCATGATACGTATTTGGTTTTGGCCATGAATTGTAGGTGACTTCACCTGATTTTATAAGTATTGTACCTGACTTATAAGTGAGAAAAAAGCTATATTGCAAAGGAATTTGAAACATCTAAATTATTACAATTTTATTTTGTATGTACTAATTAAAATAAAAATTCTTATCTCTTCAATCTTTAATAATGAATGTAAATGGCTATTATTTTATCTTTCATTAATATGTACAACACATATATTTTCTGAATGATGTTTCATACAAAGTTCCTTTTTCATATATTATATACTATATGCTACAATGTTTTGAAATATACTCCAATATAATTTTATTGCATTATAAATATCAGATGTCATTTCTGGCATTTGATAACATATACTTATCTAATCCTTATTCAGTAATTTTTTTCACTATATAAATTCTTATATTTACATACTAAGCTGAGGAAGTCAATTAGCCAAATTACCTGAAAACTAAATGCAGATAATTCCCTTAGATTCTGAGGAATTGAAACCAAAGCACATGTCATCAAAATATAAGCAGAGGAACTTAATAAGCTTATATTGAAAATGCCTACCTGTAACTGTGTAGTTGTTATATGTCCATTAGCTAGCAAGGTAATATACTTGGAATGGTGCAAAATATCTTCATAGTTATTAAACTAAAAAACTGACTTTTGTCTAGCCTAGCAGCTCCTATTCCTAGACAAGTACTATGACACCTACAAGACAAATGCAAATGAAAAATTTTCAGAGAAAATTTTTGAAACCACACATCAAGATACTACTTACACTTGATTTACATTTTTTAAGAGAACTCAATATCTGACTTTCCAGATTGCCATTCATGTGAGAAAAATGAGCGTGCTCCTAAAGGCAGTACAAATGTGGCCTCTGAGAAGTGACTTCTGGGAGTAAGGCAGGAGACAAATTTTATATGAAGTTGACACAAAGATCCTAAAACTCTCTGAAACTTACCAGTGTGAAGTAGTAAAATCTATTTTGTGTTCTAAGGTATTACAAGCACTATGGAGTGTTACAAAATGAGTAAGTACGTACACTTATTGTTGTGGGCTGAATTCTGTCTCCCTCCAAATTTCTATGTTGAGGCTCTAAATCCCAGTAACTCCAACTATGACTGTATTTGCATAAAGGACCTTTAAAGGAGGGACCTGGGACATTTCTTTAGGTATAAATGGGCATTCTCTTTATTGGTTACCATTTAGTTAAATACTAAGAATGAAAGAGATGAGGACTTTTAAATGGCATTCTACATGAAATCTGAGATATTAGAAAGAGGTCTGATTGGAATTTAGACATTTAAAATAGAAAATACCCTGACAGTCCTCTAAGAAGTAGACATGATATTATGATTTACAGGGAGTATGAATTAGTGAACTTTTGGTCTCTCAGTGACCACATTCGGGTTCTCTCGATTCCCCTGCACACCCACCATGAACAAGAAATGAACTCTGGTCCTCTAACAGTGCAAGACACAAAAGCTTTAACCTTTTCTTATGTTTAACAAAGCAATATGCTTGCCAAGGAAGTAGATTTGACAGGCTCACCCGACTGCGTGTTCAGGAAGAACTGTAATCTATCCCTCTAACTGGCAAACATCCGTTGGCAATCCGCACCGGCAGATACCTGAGTCAGCAAGACAAGCTCCCGTTCCTTAGGTGCAGAGACCGTGGTGAAAGTTGTGGAGTGGGAAGCATGACCTGCTACTGACTATTTGCTCCTTTCCTTCAGGAATTTTGTGTTTCCAGGTTTCAGATACAGCAATAACAGATTATAAATGAAACCCTATTTTGTTGTATGTTGCCACATAACAAACTACCCCTAACATTTCATGCCTTAAAACAACTGCTTGAATTTACTCAAAATTTGGTGTGTTAGGAATTTGGAAAGGGCTTGACTGGGTGGTTTTCTGATCCTTGCTGCAGCAGGTAGAAAGACAGGGGTAGGGGATCCTCTCCACTTACAAATCTGGTGTCTCACTGCTCTTAGCTGTCTGTCTGTCTGTCCCTTCACACTGCATCTCATCCTCCCGGGCCTTTCCAGGTGGCACAAGTTTCTCCCGGAAGGACAGTCTTGGGGTAGTCATTCTTACATCATAGTTTAGGGCCTCAGGAGTAAAAATCAAGACTAGAAGGAAAAGCTGCCATCTCTTAAGGCCTACGTCCAGAAACTGCCACAGAGTCACTTCTTCCATAATTTATTATGAAATTGATCACAGATTCTTCGTAGAGAGAGATCTCTCTCAAAGGAAGGGGTGTCAGAGAATTTGTGGCCATCTTAATTTGCCTTAACTGCTGAGTCTTCCTAATACACTGGTAAACAGTAAACTGCTAGTTTAGAAACTCAGTTCTAGGGCGACTGGGTGGCTCAGTCGGTTAGGCGACTGCCTTCGGCTCAGGTCATGGTCCCGGGGTCCTGGGATCGAGTCCCGCGTCGGGCTCCCCGCTCAGCGGGGAGTCTGCTTCTCCCTCAGACCCTCCCCCCTCTCATGTGCTCTCTCTCTCTCATTCTCTCTCTCTCAAATAAATAAATGAAATCTAAAAAAAAAAAAAGAAAGAAACTCAGTTCTAAGCATGGTACAAAGATGCACTGACTTTCTAGGAAAGTAATGTTAAAAGCTTTTAATCTCTAAAAACAATTGATCTGAAAAGCATTACTCTTTATTTTATCAAAGGAAGCTTTGCAAGGACAAGTCATATTTTTCCTATTTCCCCACTGTTTTAAGCAGGGATCAGCAAACATTTATTCTGTAAAGTGCTAAATAATCCATCCTTAAGGTTTTGCTGGTCAAAGTCTCTATCACCACTACTCAGATCTGCTGTTGAAACATGAAAGCAGCTATAGACAATAGGTAAATAAATGGCCAAGGCTTTGGTTTGGTCAAAATGATTTACTTACAAAAAAACAGAGGGCCCTCAAAATGCTTATTTAGAAAAACATTTGTCTTAAAGGTTGAAATTTGCTGATTTCTGGTATAGAGTACTTAACACTATATAGGGAAATAGTTTTCATACATGCATTAGGATATGAGGCAAAGACAAATATTTGTCAGTTTGTTGAATGACATCACTGACCTGCTAGAAACCTCTTATGCTCAGGTGATTTTACATATAAGTGATTGATTTTAGTTACAATGGGGTAATTTCTACTTAAGTAAAATAAGTTTAAAAATAGTTACAACTTTTAAAAATGTGGCCTTTTTTATACTACATTTTGAAGAAGTAAACTTTATGATCTAATTAAATTATAAAAACCAAAATAACTATAATTACACTAGCAGTTACAACTACACAAGCTTAAATGTGATTATGATGGAATTGTTTTAGTGAGAATCTGTAGTATTTATGAATAAAAAAATCAATTTTTCATATGGGAATTAAATGGCAAGCTAATTAACTATAACTGAAGTAGGGCATTCTTTTAAAACTGGAGACATTTGTCTCTCAAAACCTCTACTACATATCACACACACAAAACCACAAAACTCTCGAGAATACAAAATAAAACTAGAGTCTGAATTGTCCTAATATTCTGTTTTTAATACCGGCAAAATGAAAATCACTGACTCAAAATGACTTCTAAACGCCATTCTTTTTCTCGGCCTATAGAACTAATTTTTGAGGTTTGAGATATTCTCATTCTCACATTGTATTTCTACTGCCTTTCTCATTCATCCCACCAATCAAATATTCATTCAATAAAACCACGAGTGCTTGCTCTGTCCCACTGTGCTAAAAGCCCATGATGTAACTTTGAACAATATGGTAAGGACCCTACCCTCATGGGAGATATTTTCATAGGGAAAGAGACAGTCAGACTTGCTCAAGAAAGGAAGTTGAGGTGGGTTCCTGTTTGAAGGAAGCTCAGGCTCTTGCCACTTACACTTGCCGTCATGATATCACTTGCTCAGCCTGTACATTTACCAGAGGTGACTTTTCCCATGGTGCTTACATCATGGGTTATCTCCGATATGCTTTCTCTTTGTAGTCATCTCATATACTGCTGTTCCATGTGTTCTGGGGACCTCTACTGCCTTTGCCGCTCTGTCTCCACACTTTTCTTAACCATAGTACTGGAGTCTGTCCTATTGTTTCTGCTGTAACCAAGTGTGCTTTAACCAAATCTAAGGCCAAACTGAAAATTACAGATGATACCCTTGTCATAGCTCTCCCAAGTAGCTAAACTGTGGGATGGATTGTCAGAGTATGGTTCTTCCTGATAAAATACTTAATCCTCATCCTTCCTAGTCAAAGTGAAAATGTGATGTGAAATCAACTGACTAGTACATCTATAAGGTATTAATACTAAGATTATTTTTGACCCGAAGTGCATAGTCATTATCTCCATGGATCACTGGAAAGCTGAACTCTTCATTCCATTTCAACAGAGGATCAATATGTAATAAATGGCTAAAGTGCACCAGAACCAAGGTCAGTAACACAATTTTAAACTAGTTTGATATCATCAGTCTTATTGTGACTTCAGTTGTTACAAATTGGAAATTTTTTTTCTTGAAATCTCCACTCTGATGATTATAAATAATCAGATTGATTTGGGAATGTTATTTAATTTCTTAAATCACACTTTCTTAATCTTTAAAAGTAACAGGAATAGGGGTGGAGCAAGATGGCAGAGGAGTAGGAGACATGGATTTTATCTGGTCTCAGGAATTCAGCTGAATAGGGATCAAACCATTCTGAACACCTACGAACTCAACAGGAGATCAAAGAGGAGAGTAGCAACAACTCTCTGAACAGAGAAGCGACCACTTACTGGAAGGTAGGGCGTGCGGAGAAGTGAATCCGAGGCGATATTCGGGAGGATAGACGGCGGGGGAGGGGCCTCCGTCGGCCGCTTCTGGCAAGTGCTAGAGCCGCGGAGCACAAAATCGGACCTTCTAGAAGTCGGCTCCGCGGAGGGACGTCGCTGCAGTGGCTAAGCGGGGGGTGGAACCCTCACGGGACAGTGTGGTCTCAGGACCCTTGGGGTCACAGAAAGACCGGGGGTGCCTGAGTGCGGCAGAGCTCCCAGGTATCAGAGCGGGGAAGCCGGCTGCAGAGATGGAGCCGAGGCGCGGGCTCTCAGCTCAGGGCAGCCATAAACTGTGATCCGCGGCCCAGTCGGGCCACTGCTCCTCCAGCAGGGACCCAACAAGCGGCAGAGCCGGGGAGACTCCCCTTCCTTCCCGGGGAGGAGCGGTGCAGGAGCGCACTGCAGGGATCTGCTGGGTTTGGAGACTCCACACGGGGTCGGGTGCCAGAGATAGCAACGCTCGGTCACAGGCCGGGTGAGCACGGAGTGCGGCCGGAGACCGGGGACACGGGAGTGACTGCTTTTCTCTGTGGGCGCACTGAGGAGCGGGGCCCCAGGTTCTCGGCTCCTCCGGGTGGAGATTGGGAGGCCACCATTTTCACTGTCGTTCTCCAAATCTGTACCCAGAGTTGCAGGGAACAAAAGCTCCTGAGAGCAAACCCGAGCAGCTTGCTTAGCCCGGACACACAAGAGCAAGGAAATTCAGCCTCCGGCAAAGACATCTGGGAACCACGGCAACAGGCCCCTCCCCCAGAAGATCAGCACGAACAGCCAGCAAGCCAAGACCAAGTTTTTTGTTTCTTTTTATCTTTTTCTTTTTCCTTTGTTTTTCCTCTTCTTTCTTTCCCTTTCTTATCCCCTGGTTTCTGGTCTTTTCTGATTTGTATAGAGTATATTTCCTGGAGACGTTGTTAAACTGTTAGCATTCTGTTCTCTCATTCATCTGTTCTCCTCTGGACAAAATGACAGGATGAAAAAAATCACCTCAGCAAAAAGAACAAGAGGTAGTACCGTCTGCCAGGGACCTACTCAATACGGACATTAGTACGATGTCGGACCTAGAGTTCAGAATCATGACTTTAAAGATACTAGCTGGGCTTGAAAAAAGTGTGGAAGTTATTAGAGAAACCCTTTCTGGAGAAATAAAGTAACTAAAATCTAACCAAGTCAAAATCAAAAAGGCTATTAATGAGGTGCAATCAAAAATGGGGGCATTAACTGCTAGGATAAATGAGGCAGAAGAGAGAATCAGCGATATAGAAGACCAAATGATGGAAAATACAGAGACTGAGAAAAAGAGAGAGAAACAACTACAGGATCACGAGGGCAGATTTCGAGAGATAAGTGATACGATAAGATGAAACAACATTAGAATAATTGGGATCCCAGAAGAAGAAGAAAGAGAGAGAGGGGCAGAAGGTATATTGGAACAAATAATAGCAGAGAACTTCCCTAAAGCGGGGAAGGAAACAGGTATCAAAATCCAGGAGGCACAGAGAACCCCTTTCAAAACCAATAAAAATAGGTCAACACACCGACATCTAATAGCAAAATTTACGAGTCTCAGAGACAAAGAGAAAATCCTGAAAGCAGCTCGGGAGAAGAGATATGTAACCGACAATGATAGAAACATTAGATTGGCAACAGACCTATCCACAGAGACCTGGCAGGCCAGAAAGGAATGGCATGATAGCTTCAGAGCACTACACGAGAAAAATATGCAGCCAAGAATACTATATCCAGCTAGGCTATAATGGAAAATAGAAGGAGAGATAAAAAGGTTCCAGGAAAATCAAAAACTAAAGGAATTTGCAAACACAAAACCAGCCCTACAATAAATATTGAAAGAGGTCCTCTAAGCAAAAAGAGAGCCTAAAAGCAGCATAGATCAGAAAAGATCACAGACAATATACACTAACAGTCACCTTACAGGCAATAGAATGGCACTAAATTCATACCTTTCAATAGTTACCCTGAATGTAAATGGGCTCAATGCCCCAATCAAAAGACACAGGCTATCAGATTGGATTAAAAAACAAGACCCATCAATATGCTGTCTGCAAGAGACTCATTTTAGACCCAAAGACACCCACAGATTGAAAGGGAGAGGATGGAAAACCATTTACCATGCTAATGGACACCAAAAGAAAACGGGGGTGGCAATCCTGATATCAGACAAATTAGTTTTTAAAACAAAGACTGTAATAAGAGATGAAGAAGGACACTATATTCTACTGAAAGTGTCTATCCAACAAAAAGATCTAACAATTGTAAATATTTATACCCCTAACGTGGGAGCAGCCAATTATATAAGGCAATTAATAACAAAAGCAAAGAAACACATTGACAAAAATACAATAATAGTGGGGGAATTTAACACCCCCCTGACTGAAATGGACAGATCATCTAAGCCAAAGATCAACAAGGAAATAAAGACTTTAAATGACACACTGGACCAAATGGACTTCACAGACATATTCAGCACATTCCATCCCAAAGCAACAGAATACACATTCTTGTCTAGTGCCCATGGAACATTCTCCAGAATTGATCACATCGTAGGTCACAAATCAGGTCTCAAACGGTACCAAAAAATTGGGATTATTCCCTGAATATTTTCAGACCACAATACTTTGAAACTAGAACACAATCACAAGTGGAAAGTCGAAAAGAACTAAAATACATGGAGGCTAAAGAGCATCCTACTAAAGAATGAATGGGTCAACCAGGAAATTAAAGAAGAATTAAAAAAATTCATGGAAACCAAAGAAAATGAAAACACAACTGTTCAAAATCTTTGGGATACAATAAAGGCAGTCCTGAGAGGAAAGTATATAGCAATACAAGCTTTTCTCAAGAAACAAGAAAGGTCTCAAATACACAACCTAACCCTACACCTAAAGGAGCTGGAGAAAGAACAGCAAAGAAAGCCAAAACCCAGCAGGAGAAGAGAAATCATAAAGATCAGAGGAGAAATCAATGAACTAGAAACCTAAAGAACAGTAGAACAGATCCACGAAAGTAGGAGCTGGTTCTTTGAAAGATTTAACAAGATGGATAAACCCATGGCCAGACTTATGCAAAAGCAAAGAGAAATGACCCAAATCAACAAAATCATGAATGAAAGAGGAGAGATCACAACCAACACCAAAGAAATGCAAACAATTATAAGAACATCTTATGAGCAACTCTATGACAGCAAATTAGATAACCTGGAAGAAATGGATGCATTCCTAGAGATGTATCAACTACCAAAATCGAACCTGAACAGACCTATAACCACTAAGAAAATCGAGGCAGTCATCAAAAATCTCCCAAGAAACAAAAGCCCAGGGCCAGATGGCTTCCCAGGGGAATTCTATCAGACATTTCAAGAAGAATTAATACCTATTCTCTTGAAACTGTTCCAAAAAATAGAAATGGAAGGAAAACTTGCAAACTCATTTTATGAGGCCACCATTACCTTGATCCCAAAACCAGACAAAGACCCCATCAAAAAGGAGAATTACAGACCAATATCATTGATGAACAGGGATGCAAAAATTCTCACCAAACTACTAGCCAAGAGGATCCAACAGTCCATTAAAAGGATTATTCACCATGACCAAGTGGGATTTATCCCTGGGCTGCAAGGCTGGTTCAACATCCGCAAATCAATCAACGTGATACAATACATTAACAAAAGAAAGAACAAGAATCTTATGATCCTCTCCATAGATGCAGAAAAAGCATTTGACAAAGTACAGCATGCTTTCTTGATCAAAACTCTTCAGAGTATAGGGATAGAGGGTACATACCTCAATATCATAAAAGCCATCTATGAAAAACCTACAGCCAATATCATTCTCAATGGGGAAAAGCTGAGAGCTTTTCCCCTAAGGTCAGGAATGTGGCAGGTATGTCCACTCTCACCACTGCTATTCAACATAGTATTTGAAGTCCTAGCCACAGCAATCAGACAACAAAAAGAAATCAAAGGCATCCAAATCGGCAAAGAGGAAGTCAAACTCTCACTCTTTGCAGATGATATGATACTGTAGGTGGAAAACCCAAAAGACTCCACCCCAAAAGTGCTAGAACTCATACAGGAATTCAGTAAAGTGGCAGGATATAAAATCAGTGCACAGAAATCAGTGGCATTCCTATACACCAACAACAAGACAGAAGAGAGACAAATCAAGGAGTCGATCCCATTTACAATTGGACCCAAAACCATAAGATACCCAGGAATAAATTTAACCAAAGAGGCAAATGATCTGTACTCAGAAAACTATAAAATACTCATGAACGAAATTGAAGAAGACACAAAGAAATGGAAAAACGTTCCTTGCTCATGGATTGGAAGAACAAACATTGTGAAGATGTCAGTGCTACCTAGAGCAATCTACACGTTCAATTAAATCCCCATCAAAATACCAACCACTTTTTTCAAAGAAATGAAACAAATAATCCTAAAATTTGTATGGAAGTAGAAGAGACCCCGAATAGCAAGAGGAATGTTGAAAAAGAAAAGCAAAGCTCGCGGCATCACAATTCCGAATTTCCAGCTCTATTACAAAGCTGTCATCATCGAGACAGTATGGTACTGGCACAAAAACACACACATAGATCAATAGAACAGAATCGAGAGCCCAGGAATGGACCCTCAACTCTATGGTCAACTTATCTTTGATAAAGCAGGCAAGAATGTCCAATGGAAAAAAAGACAGTCTCTTCAACAAATGGTGTTGGGAAAATTGGACAGCCACATGCAGAAGAATGAAACTGGACCATTTCCTTACACCACACACAAAAATAGACTCCAAATGGTTGAAAGACCTAAACGTGAGACAGCAGTCCATCCAAATCCTAAAGGAGAACACAGGCAGCAACCTCTTCAACCTCAGCCGCAGCAACTTCTTCCTAGAAACATCGCCAAAGGCAAGGGAAGCAAGGGCAAAAATCAACTATTGGGATTTCATCAAGATAAAAAGCTTTTCCACAACAAAAGAAACAGTCCACAAAACCAAAAGTCAACCGACAGAATGGTAGAAAAGATTTGCAAATGACATATCCGATAAAGGGCTAGTATCCAAAATCTATAAAGAACTTATCCAACTCAACCCCCAAAGAACAAATAATCCAATCAAAGAATGGACAGAAGACATGAACAGACATTTTTCCAAAGAAGACATCCAAATGGCCAACAGACACATGAAAAATTGCTCAACATCGCTCGGTATCAGGGAAATCCAAATCAAAACCTCAATGAGATACCACCTCACACCAGTCAGAATGGCTAACAAGTCAGGAAACGACAGATGTTGGCGGGGATGTGGAGAAAGGGGAACCCTCCTACACTGTTGGTGGGAATGCAAGCTGGTGCAACCCCTCTGGAAAACAGTATGGAGGTTCCTCAAACCGTTGAAAATAGAGCGACCATATGATCCAGCAATTGCACTACTGGGTATTTACCACAAAGATACAAATGTAGGGATCCGAAGGGGTATGTGCATCCCAGAGTTTATAGCAGCAATGTCCACAATAGCCAAACTGTGGAAAGAGCCAAGATGTCCATCGACAGATGAATGGATAAAGCAGCAGTGGTATATATAGACAATGGAATATTATGCAGCCATCAAAAGGAATGATCTCTTGCCATTTGCAACGACGTGGATGGAACTGGAGGGTGTTATTCTGAGTGAAATAAGTCAATCAGAGAAAGACATGTATCACATGACCTCACTGATATGAGGAATTCTTAATCTCAGGAAACATACTGAGAGTTGCTGGAGTGGTGGGCGGTGGGAGGGATTGGGTGGCTGCGTGATAGACATTGGGGAGGGTATGTGCTATGGTCAGCACTGTGAATTGTACAAGACTGATGAATCACGGATCTGTACTTTTGAAACAAATAATGCAATATATGTGAAGAAAAAAAAAAGAAGCAGATAGCAGGAGGGGAAGAATGAAGGGGAGTAAGTTGGAGGGGGAGAGGAACCATGAGAGACGATGGACTCTGAAAAACAAACTAAGGTTTCAGAGGGGAGGGAGGTGGGGGGTATGGGTTAGCCTGGTGATGGGTATTAAAGAGGGCAGATTCTGCGTGGAGCACTGGGTGTTATGCACAAACAATGAATCATGGAACACTACATCGAAAACTAATAATGTAAATTATGGTGATTAACATAACAATAAAAAATTATTAAAAATAAATAAAAGTAACAGGAATAAATTCCAATTCCAGCCAAGATGGAGTAACAAGTCCAGATTTACTCTTTCTTCTGAAAGAACCACAACAAAATTGAACAAAACATCTGAAACAGTTATTTGCAAGTTTCTAGACATCAGACAGTAAAGGACAGTGATCCCTAAGGAAACAAACCAAGAAATACCTAGGTCTCCTCAGCCTAATATAGCTTTCCAGGGCATGGTCCAAAGAGGTAGAACCCAAGTGGAGCTTGGCATACTCCCTGAGTATGAGGAGACTGGGGATACCAGTGTCGCTAGAGTTTTTAGCACAGTATCAGAGACAATCGAGTTGTACAGAGAGAGAGATCCAGATGTGCAGAGTCTCCTCTAAGTATTAAGCCCAGTACTGATTACTGCATGCCCATGAGAAACCTACCCAACACTAGAGAAAAGTTCACCAAAAATGATTACTGGTAATAGTGCCTGACATTCCCTCTTGGTTGTGATTAATGCCTATTCTCTTCAGGCACAATGGAAAAACTTGTAATTCACAGTGCATTGCACAGAATACACAGAAGAATCTTGCCTCCGTGGTGGAAGAAAATTAGACTAAGATTGAGCACTGTTCTCATCAAGCATAACAAATCTTAAAAGCAAGACCCAAAGATTCAAATTGTTTCCAACTAATTTTAACTAGGTCCCAGAAGATAAAGAATGTATATGAGAATGCAAATAAATCCAATACCCAGCAAAATAGAATTCACAATCACCAGGCATGAAAAGAAATAGGAAAAATTGACCTATAACTGAATGATAAGTCAATAAAAAATAAAGCAACCCATAAATAAGGCAGAAAAAGGGGAGAAAGAGAAAAAAGTACAGATGGGATATCTAGCAAATAAGAGCAAGCTGATGATGGATTTAAACCAACCATATTAATAACCCATTAAATGTAGGAAGGTTAACACTCCAAATAGAAGTCAGAGATGGTCAGATTAGATTTTTTTAAAAAGCACGTGCTGCCTCTCAGCACACACACAGACACACATACACACAAACAAAACAAAAGCCCCACAATCTATGTGTGTAGAGACCAAGGAATAAAAAGTAAAAGGGTAGGAAAACTATAACCTATTATTTCCCTAGAACTATTATTTTAATTATCAAAAACAATAACCATAAATCATTTTAAATTTTGTTCTGATTGAATAATTTCACTGTTTGCATTTACTAGCGAAAATAAATTCTATATTTTAGAATAATAATACAATTTCATTAACATACAACATCAAACCAAAAGAGTAATGAAATTATTTGTTTTTTTCATTATAAGAAGACTTTTTTTCCTATTTAAATTACTAGCTAGATGATTCAAATTCCTGACTCCATTAAAAATACAAAATGCAAATTTGTTTTAGAAAGAAAAAGGAATTGCACTGAAAGTCTGACCTCTTAATTCTCTCTTTCTAGGATGAAGACTGTGCCACTTCTAGCAGATAAAGGAAACACTTGGCCTATCGATGCGCCTTAACAGAGGTAGAAAACAGCTTTCTAACAAATGCTGAAACAGTCTGATAATAATGATGATTTATCAACTAAGATCCTTACATTTCAGTTCGGATTTCTATTCCTCTGATAAAATTACTTAGGTAAGTATTACAGCAATGACTAGAGTTAGTAACCTGGGAAAGCATTTGCCACTGACTGGAAAATATAGGACATGAAATTCAAGCACTTGTGAAATTTAGAACTCTATTCCTCACTGAGAATTCTAAAAACAGTAATCATTATTGGGAAGAGATGAATAGTTTAACAATAAAAGCTTACACAAATGCACACTTAATAAATGTGTTATCAAGATAATTTGACTAAGTTCAGACTTTTAATCATAATTGTGGCTGTTGGGTTCTTACTCATGGAACATATATGTGTTATGATATTTGTACATCAATGAACTAAAAATATCTATATTGTGGGTGCCTGGGTGGCTCAGTCGGTTGAGTGACTGCCTTCAGCTCAGGTCATGATCCTGGAGTCCTGGGATCGAGTCCCGCGTCAGGCTCCCTGCTCAGCGGGGAGTCGGCTTCTCCCTCTGACCCTCCCCCCTCTCGTGCTCTCTCTCTACCATTCTCTCTCTCAAATAAATAAATAAAATTTAAAATAAAAATAAAAATAAAAATATCTATATTGTTTCAAAAGATTTTCTGGATGGAATGATCTCTATGTTGCAGCAATAATGTTATTAATTTCAAGTTTCTAATCACTAAATTTTTATCCAAATAAGAGATGGAATTTATAAATAAATCTATTAAAAATTTTCCTGTGAATGGGTTAGTATTTATTCCTTGTGAAAAGTTTTCATGTATTATCTCAAACAAAACATGTATCTAAATGTATGCATCTTTCTTTGAATACATTCTTTTATTTAATAAAACCTGCTACCATTTGTGTATTACAAGATTTACATATCTTACTCAAATAATCTTTACAATCACACCTTTTGTACAAGAGGACATAGATTTAAATACAAAATCTCCTATGCCACATTGCTTATAAAGGGGAGAACTCATTCCTTCCTAGTGTTCAAGTTTACGATCCTTCATTTCACCATGTCACTTCCCCATATAGAAGAGCTCAAATATAATGCCATAAAATTATATGGACAGATGTTTCTCCCAGAATTAAAAGTATCTTACCTAAAAATTAAGGAATACGCTATATACAATCCTGTCAGAAAGATTTATAATACACGTTAATTTATAATATTTTTCAGATATTGACTTTTCAAATCCTTCCTGTTCCATTTAAGTGTATCCAAATTTATTTGAATGTAGCATTCTTATGATTTTTTATTGTTATATTTGTACTATCTTAGCACTTATTAACTTCACAAAGTAGCACCGTCTGACTTGCTCCCATGTATAGGAAAGGATGACCTACATTAAAGACATTCAGCATCAGTTTTACACTATAACTTTTTGAGAAGCCATTCAAAGCAATGCTTTGCTTTCCAATATGAATGTCTACAACTTCAGGATTTTCAAAAAGATAACTACAGAGAATGTAAAATTCCTTCCAAAAATGCATCTTGTTGAGAGAAGAACCCAGTTGTCATAAGTTGCCCAAGTCCCATCTTTTTTCCTTTTTTCCAGCATCTCTGGGGTAAGTACAGAATAATTGGGCATGCACATAAACATGACCATACAATTGCCCTTTACTCATTCACTGAATCCCACAGACAACCACCATGTTAAACTGATCAGTCACCCAAATAAGATTTTTTTCTTTCCCCTTCTTTTAAGTCTAAGAAAAAGTGAAAAGTCTCATTTATTATAGATAGTACCAAAGTAAGAAAGGAAAAAGACCTATGAGGTACTGACTCATAGAGCAGCAAAAACACAGGGAAATTATTTCAATACAATGAGACTTCAGAGATTTTGTGAAAAAGTCTAAAAAGCAGGCATTGGAGAAAACGCGAGGTTGCAAAGTTTCTCATTCACCTGGTATCACATTAAGTAAAATCTAGTTTATTCCATCCAAATACTCCTCATGATATCACCAGTAACCTAGAAACCACCACAGAGTGCCTAGATTCCCAGTTCTTGTCGTTTTGTTCTCATTGGAACGTGTTTCTTCCCAAGGGTCTCCTTCCTTTTCTGAGAAATGCTGTACCACCAACATTCTTTTATCCTCCTTTAGGAAATCTTAACTTGGGAAAAAGAAGACCTGACAGTGGGTTTGGGAATCATGGCTGTCTTCAAACACCCAATTACTGGCTGGGTGCTTCCGGCACAGAAATAGACTAATGAGACAAAGTTAGAATGAAGCATTCTGACTCTAAGAAGGAACCCTGATTATTGCACTATTTCTCTTTAAGCACTTTGCTAGATACATTACCCATGTTCCATCATTTAACGTTCCAACCACTTCATTATGTACATATTATTACATTTTAATCATTGCTGCAATATTTGCCTAAGGAATAAATTAAAAATTTGTACCTCAGGGGCGCCTGGGTGGCTCAGTCGGTTAAGCGTCTGCCTTCAGCTCAGGTCATGATCCCAGGGTCCTGGGATCGAGTCCCACATCAGGCTCCCTGCTCAGCGGGAAGCCTGCTTCTCCCTCTCCCACTCCCCCTGCTTGTGTTCCTGCTCTCACTGTCTCTCTCTGTCAAATAAATAAATAAAAATCTTAAAAAAATAAAAATTTGTACCTCAAACATGTCCATGCCCAAGTGGATATAACAAGTAAGTGCTGAGGCTGGGACACCAATATGACTGTCTGATACCAAAGTTCACCATTTATTTCACTGCACCCAGGTACTTCCCTCTGCACTGCATTTTACTGTGTGAAATATCAATCAGCTGATGCTGTTGTTTCTCTCAAGTCTATAGGAAATAACCAAAGGTCTTTGTATTGATTCAGTAGATAATATAATCCCTTCTCCAAATAACTGTTGTTTTAATAGTCTCCAAAGGATATATATTTTCATAATAAGGCTTATTAGGATTTGGAAGGAAGAAAGATCCTCTAAAAAAAATTTTCCTTTATATTTAGGGATTATGTCCCTTGGTAGAGATGAATTAAGAGACTATCTGAAGCCACTTTTTGCTTCCATAGTCAATAGTTTACCTCTTCCGCTTAAACATTACACAACAATTTTACAAAAAGCTTCAATCAGGAGAATTATCCAGTCCCATTAGCTGTACATTATGAACTGCTTTTAGCTTCTAACCCATTCCTTCTCACCAAAAAAATACTTTTCTTTTTCACAGTTTTTAGGTTACAATAGGTGGAGCCCATGTCTTTGCTCAGTCCAATTCAAGATGCGGCAACCTAATCCAAAGAACTGTTCTAATGGCCCTTCAATGGCATTCAAAAATTTTAGTTCAAGTTAAACCACAAAAACTCCATATTCAAACAACTGTTCTTCCATGGTGCTGTGATTTTTTCATGAAGTAATTGTCAAAATAAGATAATTTTGCATTTAATATTTTGATAAATAATCTTAATATTTATATAAATATAAATTTGTATAGACATTAAAAAGAATATCAGACTATTTATGTAGAAATTATAATTATGCTTAAAGTACTTTGATTAAATATAAAGAAACCCACTTTGTACTACCTTGTCGATCTGAGGGTTGTTGATTAAAGAGAGCAAATGGAATCGACTGGCTCTTTGTAAAAGAACAGCTTGCTTAGTCTAAGCACTTAAGTTTGCTATACACTTTAAGTTTGCTATACACTATCTTCAACTCTAAACTCCATGGACAGTTCAGGGTGATAGGTTGACAATTCACTTGATTTCAAAACGTCCATCCATAAATCCTCTATTACAATTTCAATTAAAATATCATGAATGTCACCATCTAAACATATTGACAAAGCCATCAGGCAATCTGTATGGTTTTAATCATAGTCTTAGGGGAAAAAACTTAAATGACAATTGAACTGACCTAATAATTGTAACCACAGAATCAGAATATATATGTGTATATAAATTGCCCTTAAAATTCAAATTTTCTTGAAGATCAAAAATGTGTCAAATAATATTCTTATAATAACTGCCATTTGAGTATGCCTATTTTTGTAATAATTATTGAGTATTGGAGTATTATTTTGAGTATTCTTGCTTGAGTATTTGCTTTATTCAAGGTGCATATCAAGGTACCAGGGAACTTCTAGATAAAGTATATTGTATATGCCACATTAATTGAACTATAAATTCCAGATTCACCACCTGATAGGAAAAGGTAGGGTACCTCATCTTATCTATGTGAATACATAATGCCCATATAAGAAGTTTCAAATCTAGAAAATTACCTTGCATAAATGCAAATGGATAAATTACTTTAATCTTTCAAAGATCAAGTAGGCTAGAGGAAAAAAAAAAGTCAAGTACACTAAAAATAATCCCAATATTAAGGAGGGCATGTGATGTGAAGAGTCTGAGTGTCATGCAACTGATGAACTGCTGAACTCTACATCTGAAACTAATGATGTTCTATATGTTGGCTAATTGCATTTAAATTAAAAAATATAACCAAATAGTTTAAAGGAAGTTGATAATTTTGTAAGCAGCAGATAAAAAAGTATTTTTCACCCACAATATTCATGGGGATTATCAAGAATCTTAAGTTATAGGTAGAAACAGGAAGATGGTGGCAGAGTAGGAGGACCCTAGGCTCATCTCACTGCATGAATACAAATAGAGAACTAGCAAATCATGCTAAATACCGCAGGAATTAACCTGAAGACTGACGGAACAAACTCTGAAACTAAAGGGAGAGAAGGGGTCACACTGAAGAAGGTAGAAAGTGCAGAGACACAATTTGGGAAAGAAATGGATAGCCACTGTGGCGGGGAAGGAGCTATGGTTGCTAAGAAGGTGAGAGAGAAAGGAGCACACAGGAGAACACACAAGGAGAATACTTCACCATAGCCACTGGCTTGGGAAACAGGAGGGGCTGAAGTTTGTGAGTTCTTGAAATGAAAAGCGTTTACTGCCTGGAGTTTTAAGGGCAGCCGGCATGTGTGGGATAGAGGCCAGAGGGCACTGTACTGTTCTTGGAGAGAAAGCAGGAAAACAACCCAGGGGCAGACAACATGGAAAGAGCAATCTGAAGAGTGACTGAGGCACACAGTGGGGAGATTATTTGCTCTTCTCAGAGTGTCTCTGAGAGGCAGAGTTCACAGAGTCAACTCCCAAGGAGCAAAGGAGCTGACTGGTGTCATTTCCCTCCTCTACCCCTTAGCAAAAACACAGAGCCATCTGTAGGAAGCAGTGCAGCCAGACACTGGGTGCCTAACTTGCTTACACCAAGCCCCACCACCAACTTCAGTGGGACTGCCCTTCTCCATCATGCTTACTTCACTCACAGTACAACAGTTCCCTTCCCCAAAAGACCAGCACAAACCCCACCCTATACAATGTCTCCCGACCAGAGTTTTGGAAGTGCTTGATTCCAGTGGATAAGGAGACAGGTTTCATTTCACCAGGAGTCCAGAGTATACTTAGTTAAAACTAGTCACGTTGTGGCAAGGGACTGAACAGTGCCCACAGCAGGCAAGGAGAGCCTCTGTACACAATGGGCCTTAAGGACAGAGGAGCCAAAACACAACAGTAGAATGCATACAGCACACACTGGAGACACTCCTTGAAACACCAGCCTCTGGGCACTACATGAGCTCTTCTTCATAAGGCCATTACTTTCAGGAACAGAAGACATAACTGGCATTTCTAGCACACAAAAGAAGGTAGAGACATACACAAAATGCCAAGATGAAGAAATTCATCCCAAATGAAAGATAAGAACATAGGTTTAAGCAAAACAGAGTTAAGTAACATGCCTAAGGGACAATTTAAAGCAAGAGTCATAAGGATACTAATTGAGCTTGAGAAAAGGATATAAAACATCAGGCCGAACTTTACCACAGAGATGAGAAAGGTAAAAAAGAATCAACCAGATATGAAGAGTGAATAAACAAGATTAGTAACATGCTTGATGCAATGAGCAAGCAGGAAGAAAGAGAAGAACTGATTAATGACCTAGAATACAAAGTGATAGAAACCAAAAAAAAAAAAAAACTGAAAAAGAGAGAAAGAATTAGGCAAAACAAGAACAGATTTAGGGAACTCTGTCTCCATCAAACGTAATAACATTCATGTTATAGGAGTCCAGAAGAAGAAGAGAGAGAAAAGGGGGAGAAAATTTATTTAAAGGAATAATAGCAGAAAAATTCCTTAATCTGGGGAAGGAAAGAGACCTCCAGATCCAGGAGTTACAAAGAACATCCATCAAAATCAACAAAAGCAGGCCCACACCAACATATATTGTAATTAAATTTGCAAAATGTAGTTATAAAGAAAAAAAATCTTAAAAGCAGCAAGACAAAAGAAGTCAGTAACTTACAGGGGAAAACTCATAAGGCTAGCTGGAGATCTCTCAACAGAAACTTGGTAAGCCAGAAGGGAGTGGAATGATATATTCAAACTGCAGAATGGGAAAAATTTGCAGCCAAGAATGCTCTATCCAACAAAGCTATCATTCAGAATAGAAGGAGAGATAAAGAGTTTCATAGACAGACAAAAACTAAAGGAGTTCATGACCATTAAACCAGCCCTGCAAGAGATATTAAAGGGGATACTTTGAATAGAAAAGAAAAAACAAAATTGAGAGTACAAAGGCAGAAAACCCAAAAGCAGTAGACACGAACATTTCTGTCAAGGAGCTCACAAAGAAAAGAATATAAAATATAATAACATATGCCTAAACATGGGGAGGAGAGGAGAAAAGAATGGGTTCAAACTTAAAGGACCATCAACTTAATATCAACTGCTATTTGCAAAAGAGTTTAGATACACCTAATGGTAACTACAAATAAAAAATGAGTAAAGAACATGCAAAGAATAAAGAAAAAGAAATCCAAATATATCATTAAAAAAAATCAGCAATGGGGACGCCTCGGTGGCTCAGTCGGTTAAGTATCTGCCTTCAGCTCAGGTCATGATCTTGGGATTCTGGGAACAAGCCCCCTGCTTAGCCGGGAGTCTGTTTCTCCCTCTCCCTGTCCCCTTTTCCACCTCTTGTGTTCTCCTGAGCATGCACTCTCTCTCTCTCTCTCTCTCTCTCAAATGAATGATAAAATCTTAAAAAACTCAAATGAATGATAAAATCTTAAAAAGAAAAAGAAAATCAGCAACACATAAAAGAGAGAAAAGATCAGACACAACCAGAAAACAAGCAATAACATGACAATAAGTACATATCTATCAATAATTGCTTTAAATGTAAATGGACTAAACATTTCCATCAAAAGACATTGAGTGTCAGAATGAATAAAAAACAAGACCCATCTATCTGCTGTCTACAAGAGACTCATTTTAGACCTAAAGACACCTGTATATTGAAAGTGAGGGGAGGGAGAAATATCATGCAAGTGGAAGTCCAAAGAAAGCCAGAGGAGCAATATATATATCAGACAAACTAGACTTTAAAACAAGGACGGTAGCAAGAGACAAAGAAGGGCACTATATCATAATAAAGAAAAAAATGAAACAAGAAGAGGTAACAACTGTAAATATTTATGCACTCAACATGGAAGCACCCAAATATATAAAACAATAATTGAAAATGATACAATACTAATACGGGACTTTAACACCCACTAACACGAATGGGCAGAACATACAAACTGAAAATCAGGGAGAAAACAATGGCTTTGAATGACACACTGGAACAGATGGACTTACCAGACATATTCAGAACATTCCCTTCTAAAACAATAGAATACACAATCTCTTCAAGTGCACAGGTAACATTCTACAAGATAGATCATGTATCAGGTACAAAACAAGCCAAACAAATACAAGAAGATTGAAGTCATACCACACACCTTTTCTGACCTGGAAGTCCTAGCCACAGCAGTCAGACAACAAAAAGAGATAAAAGGCATCCAAATCAGCAAGGAAGAAATCAAACTTTCACTATTGGCAGATGATATGATACTATATACAGAAAACCTGAAAGACTCCACCAACAACTGCTAGAACAGATAAATGAATTTAGTGAAGTCACAGGATACAAAATCAATGTATAGGAATCTGTTGCATTTCTATACACTGACAATGAAGCAGCAGAGAGAGAAATTAAGGAATCAATCCCATTTACAATTGCACCAAAATCAATAAGATACCTAGGGATAATCCTAGCCAAAGAGGTGAAAGACCTGTACTCTGAAAATTATAAAACACCGATGACAGGCAGTGAAGATGACACAAAGAAATGGAAAGAGCTTCCATGCTCATGGATTGGAGGAACAAATAATGTTAAAACATCTATACTACCCAAAGCAATCTACACATTTACTGTGATCCATAACAAAGTACCAAGAGCAATTTTCACAGAGCTAGAACAAACTAGTCTAAAATTTGTATGGAACCACAAATGACCTGGATTAGCCAAAGCAATCTTGAAAAAGAAAAGCAAAGCTGGAGGCATCACAATTCTGGACTTCAAGTTATATTACAAAGATGTAGTGATCAAAAAACCATGGTACTGGCACAAAAATAGACACATACATCAATGGAACAGAAGATCCAGAAATGAACCTGCTATTATTTGGTCAGTTAATCTTTGACAAAGCAGGAAAGACTATCCAATTGGAAAAAAGACAGTCTTTCAACAAATGGTGTTGGGAAAATCTGACAGCAACATGCAAAAGAATGAAACTGGACCACTTTCTTACACTATTCCCAAAAATAAAATAAAAATGGATTAAAGACCTAAATGTAAGACCTGAAACCATAAAAATCCTAGAAGAGAACACAGGCAGTAACTTCTTTGACATTGGCTATGGCAACTTCTTTCTTTCCTTTTCTTTCTTTTTTTTTTTTCTTCTTTTTTAGGGGGCTGGAGCAATTTATTTCTAGATATGTCTCCTGTGGCAAGGGAAAAAAAGCAAAAATAAACTATTGGAAATATATCAAAATAAAAAGTTTCTGCACAGTGAAAGGAAATAAACAGTAAAACTATCAGAAAAACTACGGACTGGGGGAAGATATTTACAAATGATATATCTGATAAATGGTTAGTATCCAAAATATATAAAGAACTTATAACACTCAACACCCAAAATATGAATAATATAATTTAAAAAAATGGACACAAAACATGAATAGACATTTTCCCAAAGAAGACATACAAATTGCCAAAAGACACAAGAAAAAAATGCTCAACATCACTTATCCTTGGGCAAATTAAAATCAAAACCACAATTAGCTATCACCTCACACCAGTCAGAATGGCTATAACCAACAACACAAAGAACAAGAGGAGTTGGCAAGGATGTGGAGAAAAAAGTATCCTCCTATACTGTTGCTGGGAATGCAATCTAGTGCAGCCACCCTGGAAAAGAGTATGGAGTTTCCTCAAAAAGTTAAAAATAGAACTACCCAAAAATCTAGCAATAGACCTATTGGGTAAATATACCCAAAGAATATAAAAGTACTAATTCACAGGGATACGTGCACCCCAAAATTTATAGCAGCATTATTCACAATAGCCAAGTTATGGAAGTAGCCAAGTGTCCATCAACAAATGAATGGATAAAGAAGTTGTAGTATGTATATATATATATATATATATATATATATATATATATATATATATATACACACAATGGAATATTACTCAGCCATAGGAAAGAATGAAATCTTGCCATTTGCAAGGACATGGATAGAGCTAGAGAGTATTATGCCAAGTGAAATAAGTCAGTCAGAGAAGGACAAATATATGATTTCACTCATATGTGGAATTTAAGAAACAAAACAAATGAGCAAAGAGAAAAGAGAGGCAAATTAACAAACAGACTGAACTGAGAATACATTGATGGTTACCAGATGGGAGGGGGGTGGAGGGATGGGTGGAACGAGTGATGGGGATAAAAGAGTACACTTGTCATGATGAGCACCGAGTGATGTACGGAAGTATTAAACCAGTACATTGTACACCTGAAATTAATATCACACTGTATGTTAACTAACTGATATTTAAATAAAAACTTTTTAAAATAAAGACTGTTAGGTTATTGGTAGGTAAGTATTCTTCCAAAACGATGAAAGTTATTATAATATCTTCATTTAGGGTCAATAGACGCTGTAGCTGAACCTGAATGTATAGGAAATATTAAAGCAACTTAAATTATATCCACAATAGGAGCATATCTATTCATTCTGAAATCCCTTAGGAGAATAATTTATTAAAATTTCAATTTATATTTAAATCTAACTCAAAATAAGTATGATATTTTGAAAGACCTAATTCATGATTTTTACTACCAATGATTCCAATTTTAGAAGAGTCTAACTAATAAAAGAAAAAATCAACAGTAACATCCCTAATTAGCTGATTAATTTACCTCCTTACCTCTAGGAGGTAAATGGAATAAGAAAATGATCTTGTCTAAATACAAAAAAAGAAATTAATGGCCAGGACAATCCAAGACAGAAAATGAAGACATAAAATTAAAAAATTTGCACAGAAATTAACTCTTGAGATTTCTTGATCTTTATGCTTTCTAACACAAATCCATACATCCATGCTTTCAAAACTGTTTAATGGAAATTATTCTTATTCCGAAGAATCCACTGGTGAACAAGAGAGACATAGTACCTGTCCTTGCTGAGTTTATAATCATCTCTATAATACTGTCCCTTCTATTTGTACTTAATTGATAAGACTTATGTAATAATTTTGCATTTATAATAGGGTCTGGGGGATATTTCTAAAATTGTGTGTGTGTACATGTGTATCATGGGTTTCAATAAAGACTCATGATGTTAATTTACCAATAAGACCTCTGGAATATCCATGCCTATTATTAATAATAAATGTCACTTGTGAATCCAGAAAATGAAGTGAGAATAAACTAGCTCCTGAAATTGAATGTGGGCTGTTTTTGCCAAATCCCTTGGAATTCTATTTTTTTTTTAATCCCTTGGAATTCTTAATTGTAACCCAGGTAGGAGGCAAAATGGGCCTTTTAATAAAATACCTTAAAAGGAATATTTGAGGACCAGAGACCAACATATAAAATACAAAAATAATAATATGAGGGAGAATTTATGTGTTTCTTTAGGGGGTTAGTTAACTTTGATGTGCTTTGCTCCGTTACTTACTTATAACTGGGAACAAGAATAAGGGAGAGATTACCAGTAGAAATAGACTTATTTTTCAAGATTGTTTTGGCTACTCAGAGTCTCTTTAATTTCCATGTACAAATTAGGGTCAGCTTTCCCATTTCTGAAAAATAAACATTGGGAATTTTGAGAGGAATTTTATCGAATCTTTAAATAAATTTGGGGATATTACTTCCTTAATACTAAATCTTCCAATCCATGAACACAGATCTTTCCATTTATTTAGGTCTTTAATTTCTTTTGACAAAATTTGGTACTTTTCAGTGTAGAAATATTACATTCCCCTTACAACATTTACTCCTAAATATTTTACATTTAAGTATATTTAAAAATTTTTTTATTGTTATGTTAATCACCATATATTACATCATTAGTTTTTGATGTGGTGTTCCATGATTCATTGTTTGTGCATAATACCCCGTGCTCCACGCAGAACATGCCCTCTTTAATACCCATGACCAGGCTAACACATCCCCCCACCCCGCTCCCCTCTAGAACCCTCAGATTGTTTTTCAGAGTCCATTGTCTCTCATGGTTCATCTCCCCCTCCGACTTACTCCCCTTCATTCTTCCTCTCCTGCTATCTTCTTCTTTTTCTTTTTTCTTAACATATGTTGCATTATTTGTTTCAGAAGTACAGATCTGTGATTCAACAGTCTTGCACAATTCACAGGGCTCACCATACACATACCCTCCCCAATGTCTATCACCCAGCCACCCCATCCCTCCCACCACCCCACCACTCCAGCAACCCTCAGTTTGTTACCTGAGATTAAGAATTCCTCATATCCGTGAGGTCATATGATACATGTCTTTCTCTGATTGACTCATTTTACTCAGCAAAACACCCTCCAGTTCCATCCACATCGTTGCAAATGGCAAGATCTAATTCCTTTTGATGGCTGCATAATATTCCATTGTGTATATATACCACAGCTTCTTTATCCATTCATCTGTCAAAGGACATCTTGGCTCTTGCCACAGTTTAGGGACTGTGGACATTGCTGCTATAAACACTGGGGTACACGTACCCCTTCGGGTCCCTACATTTGTATCTTTGTGGTAAATACCCAGTAGTGCAATTGTTGGATCGTATGGTAGCTCTATTTCCAACTTTTTGAGGAACCCCCATACTGTTTCCCAGAGTGGTTGCACCAGCTTGCATTCCCACCAACAGTGTAGGAGGGTTTCCCTTTCTCCGCATCCCCGCCAACATCTGTGGTTTCCTGACTTGTTAATTTTAGCCATTCTGACTGGTGTGAGGTGGTATATCTCACTGAGGTTTTGATTTGGATTTCCCTGATGCCGAGTGATGTTGAGCACTTTTTCATGTGCCTGTTGGCCATTTGGATGTCTTCTTTGGAAAAATGTCTCTTCATGTCTTCTGCCTATTTTTGATTGGATTATCTGTTCTTTGGGTGTTGAGTTTGATATGTTATTTATAGATTTTGGATACTAGCCCTTTATCTGCTATGTCATTTGCAAATATTTTCTCCCATTCTCTCAGTGGTCTTTTGGTTTTGTGGACTGTTTCTTTTGCTGTGCAAAAGCTTTTTATCTTGATGAAATCCCAATAGTTCATTTTTGCCCATGCTTCCCTTGCCTTTGGCGATGTTTCTAGGACGAAGTTGCTGTGGCTGAGGTTGAAGAGGTTGCTGCCTGTGTTCTCCTTTAGGACGTTGATGGACTCGTTTCTCACATTTAGATCTTTCAACCATTTGGAGTCTATTTTTGTGTGTGGTGTAAGGAAATGGTCCATTTTCATTCTTCTGCATGTGGCTGTCCAATTTTCCCAACACCATTTGTTGAAGAGACTGTCTTTTTTCCATTGGACATTCTTTTGTGCTTTGTCAAAGATGAGTTGACCATAGAGTTGAGGGTCCATTTCTGGGCTCTCGATTCTGTTCCATTGATCGATGTGTCTGTTTTTGTGCCAGGACCATACTGTCTTGATGATGACAGCTTTGTAATAGAGCTGGAAGTCCGGAATCGTGATGTCGCCAGCTTTGCTTTTCTTTTTCAAGATTCCTCCGGCTATTCGGGGTCTCTTCTGGTTCCATACAAATTTTAGGATTATTTGTTCCATTTCTTTGAAAAAAGAGGATGGTATTTTGATGGGGATTGCATTAAATGTGTAGATTGCTCTAGGTAACATTGACATCTTCACAATGTTGGTTCTTCCAATCCATGAGCATGGAACGTTTTTCTATTTCTTTGTCTCTTCTTCAATTTCTTTCTTGAGTATTTTATACTTTTCTGAGTACAGATCATTTGCCTCTTTGCTTAAATTTATTCCTAGGTATCTTATAGTTTTGGGTGCAATTGTAAATGGGATCGACTCCTTGATTTGTCTCTCTTGTTGTTGGTGTATAGGAATGCCACTGATTTCTGTGCATTGATTTTATATCCTGCCACTTGACTGAATTCCTGTATGAGTTCTAGCAGTTTTGGGGTGGAGTCTTTTGGGTTTTCCACGTACAGTATCATATCATCGGCAAAGAGTGAGAGTTTGACTTCCTCTTTGCCGATTTGGATGCCTTTGATTTCTTTTTGTTGTCTGATTGCTGTGGCCAGGACTTCTAATATATGTTGAATAGCAGTGGTAATAGTGGACATCCCTGCCACGTTCCTGACCTTAGGGGAAAAGCTCTCAGCTTTTCCCCATTGAGAATGATATTGGCTGTAGGTTTTTCATAGATGGCTTTTATGATATTGAGGTATGTACCCTCTATCCCTATACTCTGAAGAGTTTTGTCGAGAAATGATGCTGTACTTTGTCAAATGCTTTTTCTGCATCTATGGAGAGGATCCTTTGATTCTTGTTCTTTCTTTTGTTAATGTATTGCATTGCATTGATTGATTTGCGGATGTTGAACGAGGCTTGCAACCCAGGGATAAATCCCACTTGGTCATGGTGAATAATCCTTTTAATGACTGTTGGATCCTATTGGCTAGTATTTTGGTGAGAATTTTTGCATCCCTTTTCATCAAGGATTTTGGTCTGTAATTCTCCTTTTGGATGGGGTCTTTGTCTGGTTCGGGATCAAGGTAATGGTGGCCTCGTAAAATGAGTTTGGAAGTTTTCCTTCCATTTCTATTTTTTGGAACAGTTTCAGGAGAATAGGTATTAATTCTTCTTGAAATGTCTGATAGAATTCCCCTGGGAAGGCATCTGGCCCTGGGCTTTTGTTTGTTGGGAGATTTTTGATGACTGCTTCAATTTCCTTAAGTGGTTATAGGTCTGTTTAGGTTTGCTAATTCTTTCTGGTTCAATTTTGGTAGCTGATTCATCTCTAGGAATGCACCCATTTGTTCCAGGTTATCTAATCTGCTGGCATAGAGTTGCTCATAATATGTTCTTGTAATTGTTTGCATTTCTTTGGTGTTGGTTGTGATCTCTCCTCTTTCATTCATGATTTTGTTGGTTTGGGTCATTTCTCTTTTCTTTTTGATAAGTCTGGCCAGGGGTTTATCCATCTTGTTAAATTTTTCAAAGAAAAACCTCCTAGTTTCGTGAATCTGTTCTACTGTTCTTTTGGTTTCTAGTTCATTGATTTCTGCTCTGATCTTTATGATTTCTCTTCTCCTGCTGGGTTTAGGCTTTATTTGCTGTTCTATCTCCAGCTCCTTTGGGTGTACTGTAGGTTGTGTATTTGAGACCTTTCTTGTTTCTTGAGAAAGGCTTGTATTGCTATATGCTTTCCTCTCAGGACTGCCTTTGCTGTACCCCAAACATTTTGAACAGTTGTGTTTTCATTTTCATTGGTTTCCATGAATTTTTTAAATTCTTCTTTAATTTCCTGGTTGACCCATTCATTCTTTAGTGGGATGCTCTTTAGTCTCCATGTATTTGAGTTCTTTCCGACTTTCCTCTTGTGATTGAGTTCTAGTTTCAAAGCATTGTGGTCTGAAAATATTCAGGGAATAATCCCAATCTTTTGGTACCGGTTGAGACCTGATTTGTGACCTACGATGTGATCAATTCTGGAGAATGTTCCATGGGCACTAGACAAGAATGTGTATTCCGTTGCTTTGGGATGGAATGTGCTGAATATGTCTGTGAAGTCCATTTGGTCCAGTGTGTCATTTAAAGTCCTCATATCCATTTTGATCTTTTGCTTAGATGATCTGTCCATTTCAGTCAGGGGGGTGTTAAAGTCCCCCACTATTATTGTATTGTTGTCAATGTGTTTCTTCGCTTTTGTTATTATTTGCCTTATATAATTGGCTGCTCCCATGTTAGGGGCATAAATATTTATGATTGTTAGATCTCGTTGTTGGATAGACCCTTTAAGTAGGATATAGTGTCCTTCCTCAGCTCTTATTACAGTCTTTGTTTTAAAATCTAATTTGTCTGATATCAGGATTGCCACCCCAGCTTTCTTTTGGTGTCCATTAGCATGGTAAATGGTTTTCCACCCCTCACGTTCAATCTGGGGGTGTCTATGGGTCTAAAATGAGTCTCTTGCAGACAGCATATCGATGGGTCTTGTTTTGTAATCCAATCTGATAGCCTGTGTCTTTGGATTGGGGCATTGAGCCCATTTACATTCAGGGTAACTATTGAAAGGTATGAACTTAGTGCCATTGTATTGCCTGTAAGGTGACTGTTACTGTATATTGTCTGTGTTCCTTTCTGATCTATGCTGCTTTTAGGCTCTCTCTTTGCTTAGAGGACCCCTTTCAATATTTCTTGGAGGGCTGGTTTCGTGTTTGCAAATTCCTTATTTTTTGTTTTTTCTGGAAACTTTTTATCTCTCCTTCTATATTCAATGACAGCCTAGCTGGATATAGTATTCTTGGCTGCATATTTTTCTCATTTAGTGCTCTGAAGATATCTTGCCAGTCCTTTCTGTCCTGCCAGGTCTCTGTGGATAGGTCTGTTGCCAATCTAATATTTCTACCATTGTAGGTTACATATCTCTTCTCCTGAGCTGCTTTCAGGATTTTCTCTTTGTCTCTGAGACTCGTAAGTTTTACTATTAGATGTCGGGGTGTTGACCTATTATTTTTTATTTTGAGATGGGTTCTCTGTGCCTCCTGGAGTTGATGCCTGTTTCCTTCCTCACATTAGGGAAGTTCTCTGCTATTATTTGCTCCAGTATACCTTCTGCCCTTCTCTCTCTTTCTTCTTCTTCTGGGATCCCAATTTTTCTAATGTTGTTTCATCTTATCGTATCGCTTATCTCTCGAATTCTGCCCTCGTGATCCTGTAGTTGTTTCTCTCTCTTTTTCTCTGCCTCTTTATTTACCATCATTTGGTCTTCCATATCGCTGATCCTCTCTTCTTTCTCATATATCCTAGCAGTTAGTGCCCCCATTTTTTATTACACCTCATCAATAGCCTTTTTGATTTCGACTTGGTTAGATTTTAGTTCTTTTATTTCTCCAGAAAGGGTTTCTCTAATAACTTCCACGCTTTTTTCAAGCCCAGCTAGTATCTTTAAAGTCATGATTCTGAACTCTAGGTCCGACATCGTACGAATGTCCGTATTGAGTAGGTCCCTGGCTGATGGTACTACCTCTTGTTCTTTTTGCTGAGTTGACTCTTTTCGCCTTGTCATTTTGTCCTTCCAGTAAGTGGTCGCTTCTCTGTTCAGAGAGTTGTTGCTACTCTCCTCTTCGATCTCATGTTGAGTTCGTAGGTGTTCAGAATGGTTTGATCCCTATTCAGCTGAATTCCTGAGACCAGACGAAATCTAGGTCTCCTACTCCTCCGCCATCTTGCTCCGCCCCCTTTGTATCTCAAAGTTTTAAAGAGAGAACAACTTATATATATATGCCAAAAATAAGGGTAACTACTATGAAGGGATAAAATATGACTCTAAAAATGAAAAATAAAACATGTTTTTTTTTAAAAAAGGGATTGATAAGATGTTGGTTGAAAAAGGGAAAAAGAAAAATTAAAAAAAATAGTTAAAAAATTAAGTTTGAAAACGTAATGAGTCATGGAAAAAAAGCCATGAATTCTCTGTGCAGTATTCCCCTAGCGCTCGAGTTCTCCAGTTCTCCTTGATCGGTAAACTTGGTCTTGGTTTCCTGGCTGTTCGTGCTGATCTTCTGGGGGAGGGGCCTGTTGCCGAGGTTCCCAAATGCCTTTGCGGGGGACGGAATTGCCCCACCCTTGTGAGTCCGGGCCAAGCAAGCTGCTGGAGATTGCTCTCAGGAGCTTTTGTTCCCTGCAAGCTCTCGGTCCTTTTTTGGAGGACCAGGGTGAAAATGGTGTCCTCCCAATCTCCGCCCAGAGGAGCTGAGAACTCAGGGCCCCGCTCCTCAGTGCGCCCCCAGAGAAAACAGTCACTCCCCTCTCCCCGGTCTCCAGCCGCAGTCCGTGCTCACCCGGCCTGTGACCAGTGTTTGTATCTCTGGCACCCGACCCCATGTGGAGTCTCCAAACCCAGCAGATCCCTGCGGTGCGCTCCCACGCCGCTCCTCCCCGGGAAGGAAGGGGAGTCTCCCCGGCTCTGCCGCTTGTTGGGTCCCTGCTGGAGGAGCAGTGGCCCGACTGGGCCGCGGATCACAGTTTATGGCCACCCCGAGCTGAGAGCCCGCGCCTCGGCTCCGTCTCTGCAGCCGGCTTCCCCACTCCGATACCTGGGAGCTCTGCTGCACTCAGGCACCCCCGGTCTTTCTGTGACCCCGAGGGTCCTGAGACCCCACTGTACCGCGAGGGCTCCACCCCCCCGCTCAGCAACTGCAGCGACGTCCCTCAACGGAGCCGACTTCTAAAAGGTCCGATTTTGTGCTCCGCGGCTCTAGCACTTGCCAGAAGCGGCCGACAGAGGCTCCCTGCCCCGCAATCTATCCTCCCAAATATCTCCTCAGATTCACTTCTCCTCACGTCCTACCTTCCAGTAAGTGGTCGCTTCTCTGTTCAGAGAGTTTTTGTTACTCTCCTCTTCGATCTCCTGTTGAGTTCATAGGTGTTCAGAATGGTTTGATCCCTATTCAGCTGAATTGCTGAGACCAGATGAAATCTAGGTCTCCTACTCCTCTGCCATCTTGCTCTTTACAGTTAAGTATTTAAAGGTTACATTGAAAACATCATTTTCTGTTGTACAACTTAACAATAAAAGACAAATAACCCAATTAAAAAGTGGACAAAGTGTTGGAGTAGACATTTCTGCAAAGGAAAATAAACAATGTGTAGATTAAAAAAATGTTCAACCTCATTATTCATTAGAGGAATGCAAATTAAACCCACAATGAGATATCACTTAACATCCATATGAAGTGATGATGATTGCTACTTATAAAATAAAAAAATGAGTATTAATGAAGATGTGGAGAAATTGAAACATTCACGTATTGCAGATGGGAATGTAAAATGATGTAGCTGCTGTGGCAAACATTTCAAAATAAATCAAAAAATTAAACATAAAGTTATCATATAACCCAACACTTTCACTCCCAAGAGAATTAAAAACATGTTCACACAAAACTCTGTACACAAATGTTCACAGCAGCATGATTTATAATAGCCCGACAGTGGAAACAATTTAAATGTCCATCAACTGATGAATGGATAAAGAAAATGCATTTTATCTATACAATGGACTATTACCCAGTTTTTAAAAAGATATACACCCAAAATACCAATATATACACAATGTGGATGAACCTTGAAAACATTATGCTAAGGAAATGAAGCCAGTCATAGAAGATCTCATATTGTATAATTCCATTTACATTAAATGTCTAGAACAGACAAATCCATGCAGACATAAAGTAGATTAATGAATTCCAGGGAATGCAGGAGGGGGCAATTGGAAGTTGTGAAGTTTCCCTTTAGGATATGGATATATTATGGAATTAGTGTTATGGTTGTACAACATTGGGAATACACTAAAGCCACTGGATTATGCTTTTTAAAATGGTTAAAATGGTGAATTTTGGTGTGTGAGTTATATCTCAATTTTTAAAAATTAAAAATAGTTAAATAAAAATACAGTCATAGGTTGTTGTTTATTGCAAAGGGACAATGCTGACCTTCCTCTACTATTCTCTCTAGCTTCATTTTCAACATTCCTAACAAATACATCCTTAACTGTATTGCAACTAATTGTTGGATGTTTTTGAGTCATGATGCTGTCTCATGACTCTATATACATTTGCTGGGCATTTATTTTCCTAGCATTCTCCTGAGTTCTAGTCAGTCTTTAGATCTCAACTTTATTAGCCAAGATGGTGGCTTTGTTCAGTAGTTTATTCATTTGATTCTGCTCCTTATTCTTACTGCACTGTCAATCATAGCTCTTATTCTTCCAACCTGCAAACCTTGAATTGAGTGTTTCTGATTACTTTGATGGCTCTTAGAACCAAACAAAGTGCTTGACACATGGTGGCCGCTTACCAAATATTTGAAGATTCAAGAAAATAAAGGTGAAAAGTGCCGAGAGCTCATCTGAGCTGGAGAGTACTGAGTTGTCAGATACTAGAATAGCCTATTAGGATGACAAGCCAAAATGAAATAAACAATCAAGGCTTTAATCATACACTGCAATAGTATATGAACAAGAGGCTAAGCCAGAGAAAGTGCTAACTCTCCTCACTGTCCATTTCTCCCCAAGGAGCACTGTGCTGGTAAAGGACTGCAAGAGAGCTCTGAAAAAATTTTTCTGCAGTTTTACGAACCAGAGGGACAGGGGCTGGTGATGTGGAAGGGCTGAGTGGAAAGTCTTAGCCCTGAGACTGAGTGGGAAAATACTGTCTTCAAGGTTCCTCCCATGCCCCCATAATGAAGTCTTGGCAGGAGCACCTGAGGAAGACATGTGCTCAAAGTTTCAATTAAAGAAAACTCAAATGGAAGTGCCCAGGATAGGAATGCAAACATGCGTAAGAGCATGGCTGGCTAGGGGTGTCTGAGCTCCTGACTGCAGCTCCTTCAGTGACTGCGTACTAAGCCTGCTGTATGTAGTGTGGGCACATGACTGGCCAAACAAAGCTTTGTAATTGCCTATGGTCAGGCCTGAAAATTCACACATAGGTTCTGGACTCCTCAGAAAGAAGAGGGGACACTGACTCACATGTGTAGTCATTAGGGAAATGCAAATCATAACCTCAGTGAGATACCACTTCACACTTACCAGGATGACAATAATTAAACAGAGTACAAAGTGCTTTAACTTTATAAACACCGTGGAAGTTCAAGAAAAATATGAGGGTTTTGAGGAAGGAAATATAATGACATCAGAAAAAAATTCATGAATGCATTCCTGAAATTGACTGGATTTTTATTGGTAGGTAGGGACATCTCAGGATAACAAAATGAGCAAAGGCACCAAGCAAGAAACTAGTAAAGTGAAATTCTAATGTATGGAGTATACCTAGGGAAGTCTCAGGAGGTAATGGTGAAAATAAATAGTTTGTGATCATGATATAAAATGCCTTCAGTATGCATTCAAAAAGTCTATACTTAATTCTGAAAACAACAGAGAGTCATTTAAATTTTTGATTATTTTGAGACATGATGAAAGTTTCTTTTAAGAGGGGTGCCTGGGTGACTCAGTTGGTTAAGGGTCCAACTCTTGATTTTGGCTCAAGTCATGATCTCAGGGTTGTGAGACTGAGCCCCACACTGGGTTCTGGACTGGGCATAAAGCCTGCTTAAGATTCTCTCTCTCCCCCTATCCCCCTAGCATCCCCTCACTCTCTCTTTCTAAAAAAAAAAAAGAAAAAAGTGTTCATAGCAGCGATGCCCATAATAGCTAAACTGTGGAAGGAGCCGAGATACCCTTCAACAGATGAATGGATACAGAAGATGTGGTCTATATATGCACTTGAATATTATACAGCCATCAGAAATAATGAATACCCACCATTTGCATCAACATGGATGGAACTGGAGGAGATTATGCTAAGTGAAATAAATCAAGCAGAGAAAGTCCATTATCATATGGTATCACTCATACGGGGAACATAAGCAATAGCACGGAGGATCATAGGGAAGGGAGGGAAAACTGAAGGGGAAGAAATCAGAGGGGGAGATGAACCATGAGAGACTATGCATTCCAGGAAACAAAAAGAGGGTTTCATAGGGGAGGGGGGAGGGGGTGGGGGGTGGGGGAGGGGGAAAACGGGTAATGGGTATTAAAGGAGGGCATGTGTTGTGATGAGCACTGTTATATGTAACTAATGAATCATTGAACACTACATCAAAAACTAACAATGTACTATATAGTGGCTAAGTGAACATAATAAAAAATACAATTAAAAAAGTTTGTTTTAAGAAAACATTTAAAGATCTCATTTATCATAAGAAAAAACAATTTGCCAATATTCAACTTGCTAATTTTATTTTAAAATAGTTATGGCTATCTCAAATTATTAATAAAGCAAAAATAAATGAAATAATTGTACATTCATTTATTCTCTCTAATATAATATAGGCAACTTGGAAGATGAAATTATCTGTCTTAACTTGGTGGTGCCAAAACCCCTAGCACTTTACCTCATACAAAGAAGATAATTGAAAAATGTTTCCTGTTTGAATACTAACCTGAAGTCGCTACTCACCACAATTTTGGCATTCAATAAATAACTTAACTCAGAAATGAAACTAAATCTATGTCACACCCTTTCCCCTTTCTGATGTTTCTCAAAGTACTTCAAAAATTTCCAGACTTAGGGTCAGTTGATATAAAGAATAATATTCATGGGGTGCCTCGGTGGCTCTGTCAGTTAAGCAGCCGACTCTTGATTTTGGCTCAGGTCATGATCTCAGGGTCCTGAGATCCAGCCCTGTGTCTGGGCTCCACGCTCAGCAGGGTATCTGCTTGTCTCTCTCTCTCTTCCTCTGCCTCTCCACCAACTCCCATGCACTCTCTCTCTCTTCATTTAAAATAAATAAATAAAGCTTTAAAAAATTAAAAAGAATAATACTCACTGCTAGTATATAGAAAAATACTGCTTTTCTAAAATGTCTTCTTGTTTCATATTTTGGATAAATGACATGCAATGAATTTGAGATGTGTGCTATTATGCTATAATACTATTCCATGATTTTTCTGTTGAAAGTAGTAGTTTAGATTTTGTTTTGAAAAGCAGTTCCTATGTCCTAAGATTCTGTTATCCCTGTAGGCAATCGCTGTACTTAATTCCACTTAAGTGTAATTGTTAGTGCTGTTAGCAGATTGTAAAGATGAAAAGTTGTTGCTTTGAAGCTCTACAAGAAAATTCGGTAGTTTTGTTTTATGGTTCACAGAGTATTGTGTTTTCAAACCTCCTGCATAATTGACTATATTGCACACGACATGATACATAAAGGAAACCAACAGAATCAACAAATGAAAAAGTCAAATTTGATTAACATATGCATCGAGATAAAATCCACTCCCAATATTTCAGAATAGTTTTATGCTAGGAGATATTGCCCTCGTTCTTGGCTTAAGCATTATGTTATCATCTTGCTTCATTAACATAACTGCAATTATCAACCAATCAAATACAAAATTAGGTCAATAAATCACTGAGTAACTTTTATGCAAAGAGCTATACTAGGGAAGCAGGTAGGGCAGACTTTTAGATATGTCAGAAAGAGAGCTCTGCATTGTAGCAGTTTTCAGTTCTTTCCCAGTGAATAACCATAGTTGCCCCCAAATGAGAACAAAGCAAATTTGTATCTTTATGTTGGATCATTGGTCATCTATTCACTCCTCTTTTTGGTTATAGCATGGAAAATTGACATTTCACTTCAGTTTTAGGAGATATAATTCATTTATCAAAAGAAAGAGAGGAAGAAAAAAATAGAGAAAGAGAGAACTAGCGGGTTAACAAGTATAGAGTAGGCTCTCAATGCGTTGGACACCCCATAGGACCTAAAACAACATGTTCTTCACTGAGGAAGGAAACAAATTAAATATATAACATTGTCCTTGAGGACAATTTTGAGTAATCCTCAAGGTAAGAGCTGTCCTTGAATGCATCTTGTCTAACACTGCCATTGAATGGATGAGAAAACATAGCTCTTGGTGGCAGTAATGGGTAGGGAAAAATGGTGGAAGAGTTAATTGCCAGGGAACAGAATATTAGACAATCAGCCTCAAGCCTGGATCTGAGCATCCTAACTCCTTAGTACAGACTCATTTAACTGTCTATACATCCCACTGCCTCTAAGACCTGAAATCACAGGAAAGCATCATCAATGATAGAAGCCCCACAGGCTCTGGATGTCCCAGTATGTAGTCCACTGAGAAAGAAAACAAAACACATACACAGCCCATTCCTCACTTTACTTAGCAAATTAGAACTGAAATCTTCCCAAAGGAAATAGATGAAGAAATACACAAAGTGTATCTAGTATGAGACAGCTATATACTATTATTCAGAGGGGAACAGAGCTTGGTGGATTGGGACATTAGGGAAGGGGGCACAATTCCTTTCCGAACTAAATTCCAAAACAGAGTCATCCAACTGTCAGAATGATGCTAATGAGAAATTCCAGTTTAAACTTGGTAAAAATTAACCTTCTTAAAGTGAGAGTCCCTCCCATGTTTGGGACATAATAGCATCTGATACGAACAGTGACAGTAGCTTTCTAAATTAATTCATTCCCATCATCTCCTTCCTAGAGTCAGTCACCTGTCAAGGCAAGTTTTACATTTAACCATGGGATATACCATATGCAGATACCAGATGTAGCATTCACAGACATCCATCAACCTACATCTAAAAAGGAGAAGAAACCATTCTCCTTTTGCCGTAAAATTGCTACATATCATTTATTTTGTTTACTTTTAGTCTTATTAGAAATTTAAGGCAACATTTTATGTTTAGTTTGTAGGGTATCTCCCTGCCTACACCTTTTGGTAAATCTTATATCCCATAACCTTTGTCAGCACTAGAACAGATTGTGAAATATAAAAAACAACAACAAAATCAAAGCACTTTGAGATTAGAGAAAGACAAATACCATATAATTTCACTTATATGTGCAATTTAAAAAAAAAATCAAAAGAAACACCATAAATACAGAGTACAAACTGGTGGTTGCCAAAGGGGAGAAGTGTTGGGGGGTGGGGATTAAGAGGTATAAATTCCAGTTAAAAAATAAAGTGATGAGGATGTCAAGTACAGCATAGGAAATATAGTCGATAATATCGCAATAACTTGGAATGGTGACAGAGGGTAACTACACTTACCATGATGAGCATTTTTTGTACACCTGAAACTAATATAATACTGTATGTCAACTATACTTCAATAAAGAAAAAACACTGTGAGATTTTACCCATATTGTACTATATATGAATACTTTCATATAAAAGGTATGACCATTTATCCAGAATCATTTTCTTGGTGATAAGATGTCTTACAATACAAATTTTTCAGATAACTAAATTTAACTTCTTTAAATATCTATTATTAAAGTTTTAATTTATTTTTTATGAAAATACCTCATAGTGACCCTTGATATTCTTGGTGCTGTATCCTAATACTTTTGCGAACCATAATACTTTCAGCCATCTAATGAATAATTACTATATCAACGTGACAAGGTATATTATGTAGCGGAATTTTGTGTGCAATGTTTAAATTCAGCAATGGATACTAGGCAGTGTTGGGTAGTCTATTAATTTATGATAAAATACAGTCTTTTAGTTCCGCTACTTTCCTTCACACATTGGTTTTGAAGTATGCTTAAAATGTGTGCTGCACATAAACAGAAAATAATTGCAAGATGTTTATCTTCAGGTTTATGTTTAAATAAGGTATGCTACACCTGTTAAAAACAAAAGTTACCTTGGCTTGTTCAATTATCTCTTTCAAATATGTCTTATTTTCAGAATCATGATCTCAAGAGTTGAAATTGCAAGAAGATAACCTGTAATTTAATGTGTTTACCCCCAGAACACATGGCATACAGAAAAATTTCAAAGAAAATGGCATTTGTGGGGAAAAAAAGTCAAAATAACTCAAAATAAATCTCTTAAGCATGGAACACACTTGAGAGATTATCAGAACAAGGTGACATGAGAGCATGTATATGTTAAATGACCTAAAAATATAGTTTTCAAACTCCTATAAGAGATGAGATAGTTATAAAGATCTCAGTAATACATCAAAATAATTGACAAGGCTTTATTTAAGCAAGTGGTTAAAAGCAGATAGCATAATGGGTTAGTAACAGGAGTTCTGAGGCCAAATAGTCAAGAGTGGAAATACTGGCTTTGACACTAACAGGCTGTATGATTTTGAATATGTTTACTAACTCTCTAAATCTCAGTTCCCTTATCTAAAATGGAGATACAATTACAAATAAACAGTAAGACAGAATAAAATAAATGAGATAATACATGTAAAGTGATTAGAACAGAGTCTGGCCCATAATCTACATTCTGACATTTGCTAACATAATGGTCTATGTGTTCTACCTTATACCATTTCAGTATCATTATTTATTTATTTATCTTTATTTATGTATTTATTTGACAGAGAGAGACACAGCGAGAGCAGGAACACAAGCAGGGAGAGTGGGAGAGGGAGAAGCAGGCTTCCTGCTGAGCAGGGCGCCCGATGTGGGGCTCAATCCCGGGACCCTGGGATCATGACCTGAGCCGAAGGCAGACACCTAACCGACTGAGCCACCCAGGCACTCCTCAGTATTGTAATTTAATGTTGGAAAATGTGTAATCAAAGTACTAAATGTGATGGTACAATCATATGTCAGGCTCCCTGGAGTTAATGGAAAGCAAAGGTCCTTTGCTGTAGTCTGAAAGGTCTGTATAAAAGGCTTATTCCACACATATGAATATACAAACAAGAACTTGGCTTCTGTCATTACAAATGCTTCAGATCACACATTCTCCTTGCCTACTGACTTAGTTACTTCATATTTTTAACCTGGAAACAGTCCTGGCTCTCAGACCAAAGCAGCTCAAAATGACCAAAAGCAGGGAAGCATAATTCTCCTAGACCCTGTCTGTTCTGGAGATGATAATTTAATTTTAAATACAAACTATGCCTGCTATTAAAAAGTAAGGAAGTATAATATTGGCATTAACACCAAATACTCCTTGCTGTCTGATATCTCTCTAGGAATTAGCTTTTAAGATCTGTCTTCACTTGGCAGCAAATGCAGACAGAGCTGTAACCCGTGTTTTTAATGATCAGCAAATAAGTAATAATATGCCTTTTTGAATAGTAGCCTTCCAGGAGTAGAGAAATCATGCAAACTTACACAAACACCATAGATTTATATGATCCTCATCTTTGGAGGGCCAGTTTATTTTCTTGTATACATACCAGACGACAATGCTGGAGAGAACATTATGGATTTTAGGAAAAATCATGATAATCTTTTGAGGTTATCCAAGCTTATGTTAATATTTATATGACTTATATGATATTCTTGTTAAAATTTGCTAAAAATAATAATTTTTGCTTATTTGATAGGTGGTTGCTATTGTCAGTTTTTCTTTCAATAAATCAATAAAATCAAAATTAAAACCATGTGATCACTAAAGCACTACATCCAAAATTGAGACCCTCTTTGGTCTACAAAAATATATTTTAGTCAGGACTTGATCACTGAAGGGATAATTACAGGAGTCAATAAAATTCGATCTAGAATTCTATACTTTGGAAGAAATTATGAATCTGTGAGTAGCATAATAGAAAGAAGAAAGAGAATAATTATGATGATACCTGTTTTACATGCATTAGCTCTATTAATTTGTGATATGATATGCTTTACATTCTTTTGTCAGATAAGGAAACAGAAGCTCAAAGAATTTATATCTTGAAAAAGGCATATTACAAGTAAGTGGCCAAACCAGAAACAACTCTTTAACTGAAGTCCGTTAATCTTAATCATAAGATAAATTTCACTACCCATAGATTGGTTGAGGAAGAATTCCAGTGTGTATGTGACAGAATTAAAGTAAAGAACATAAGACTAAAGCATCTCTAGATTTATGTATAAACCCAGGGTTTATCTATTTGCATTGGAAAATAAGAATCCATTCATCTCAAAGCAATGGACAATCTTGTAAACAGCCATTCACCCTCCATAGCTCCCCCCAGCTGGTATTACTGATGCTCTCCATTTACAGGCCCTGCTTAAGCAAGATTTTGAGTTACTTTAGAACAGATATTAAATTATTTTTGCAGTGTTATCCTATCAAGATGTGATGGTGCTGCCACAGACATGCATCTTAAGTACTTGAAGAAAACCTGAATCCTGTCATGTTCATAGGGTCAAGAATTTATTTTTTCCTCTAGTATGATGCCAGTTCCTTCAAATGACATCATACAACAAAATGGAAATTAAACTGTATTCAAAGTCAGGTGAACCAAATTTGAATCCTGGTCCACATAGTTACTAGCTATATGAAAAAAAGAGATTGTGAATATAAGAAGTTTTGGCATTAATTCTGGACACTTTATAGTTACACAAAATATAGTTACTGGACACATGCTTCAGTTTCTGCATCTAGAAATCAGATTCCCCAAGTCGTGCATGATTTCTGCCAGAGATTCCAACCCATTTGATGAATGTAATGGTACATTTTTTTCTTTTTCAAGTCTATCATTGGGCATAATTGGAATCTGGTCCTCATATGCTCTATTTTCATATATATATATATATATATATATATATATATATATATATATACTCTGTTCTGGTTGCCTATAGCTGTGAAATGAAAAGCACTGAACTTCTGTGGCATAACATAACATCCATTTAATTGTGATCTCAATTTTATCAATCAAGAATTTAGGCAAATTGCAGCAAATACGGCTCATCTCTGTTCCGTAAAACCTGGGTCCTCAATTAGGGTATCTCTAGTGCCTAGAGATGGCTGTCCTGGCTTAGACCTAAAGTTTTGTCCGTTGTTTAGTTTCTGCCACTCCTCTCCACATCTTTGGCCACGTCTGTTGTGCTCTGGAATGCCCATGACTGTTTCTTGTCTCCCATGCCTGGTGCCTGGCCTAGAATGGTGGAACCAGCTGACCTGCTCTCTCCACTGCCTCTCCACATAGCTAGCTTGGGGTTCCTCACAGTCTGATATCTTAAGAGTATTCAATTTCTTACATGGAGGCTGACTTCTCCAAGAGGGAGCATTTCAAGGAGGCAGATGGAAGCCGGAAGGTATGCAAAACAGAATTCTGCCTCATTCTATTGATCAAGCTAGTCTCTAAGGCCACCCTCCAAACTCAAGTGCAGAAATAATAATGTCTTATCTGTAACTTCCCCACTATATCAGGACTTCTTATCAGGAACTATGGCAGACTTTGGTGATCTTTCCTGTCTGATAATTTATCAGATAATATCAAGTCAACTTGCCAAGAAATAATATCTTTAGCTCTCTTGCATGCTTTAATTATTGCAATGAAATTTTCTAGTTATGTGGCCTTAGGCATGTTGCCTGACCAATAGAAATGTAATTTTTCTTATCTATCATTGAGGACAATAGTAGCTATTCCAAAGGACTGATCTAGTAAAGATAATGCCTGGCACATACTGACCACTCAGTAAATGACAGCTGCTATTTTCATCATTACAGACATTAGAACACACTATTCTTATAATACATGACTGTCTTGCTAAACGAAACCCATGTTCCTTACACCTCTTTAGTCATTTGGCTTCAGCTGACTTACAGTACTTCCTAACTACTTGTTATCCCATTTTCTTCCAAATTCCTCCTCACCAACACATTTTCTTAACTTCCAGCATGCATATACTCAAATAGACCTGAATTGTAGCAGTACACCTTACATGCTCATCATTTTTCCAGGAGTTAGATAGAACAGTGTGGACACGTTTATCTGGTGCTCCCACAGAGTGAGACTTCGCCATGCTCTCACCCAAATGGAAGATAACTTCAAGTTGCAACATTTTCTCCCTTATATATACACCAAAGTTTGTTATTTTTCTGTATCTGTTCAACTCAATCCCTAAAAGAGGCTCATCCCAGGAAAGTTCAGGAAAGAAGCAATGCCCACCTTTGCATGTCATTCTCATCAAGATCATGGAAAAAGATCTCAATCCTATGACAGTTATGCTCAGAAATGCCTGGACTTTCAGGCAATATCCTTGATTTTCTAAAACATATTTGTCTATGTAAAGACCTATAAAAGAGTAATACTGATTTAGTGTTACGTGTTTTCTTTCTTCATGATTTTGTTACATGGAGAGTATTATATATTATATAATATATAATATATATATTATACACATATATATACACATATATATGTGTATAATATATATACATATACAAACATATATACACACATATATTTATGATACTCTAATTGGGTTATCATCCTTATTAGTGAGTGTTTGTAAGTAGAAAATGAAACATTAATAACATTTAAATCAAAAGGTTTTTAAAATGACCAAGCCTATACACCAGGAGATAACATCCTCAGGTCTTCTTTGTATGGCTATGTCAATCAAGCCCTCTACATAACAAATTCATGTGAGTTAAGGAACTAAGCAATAGTTCATATATCTCATTAATTAACCAGGACTATATTAAGTTTTAAAAAAAATCCCATTATGTACTGGGATTTAATGCCCAGATACAAAGCCTCAGAACTACTCTGACATATAGTAATTGCACTTGGTAAATACTGTCTATGTGCTTGCTGGCTCTGTACAAACCTGTTTGGAAAGAACCATCTAAGCAGTGTGGCTGCATTCAATGCCAACCAAATATATTAACCTGAAATATTATTAAAATTTACTTTATGCATGATTTTTATATAATTTAAATGCCTTTCAAAGAGTGGATAATTGCATAGTTTGGAAGAACCCCGAATGACTGAATCATAAGCCTGTGGTACAACTCTAGCTAGATAACATAATACTGTCCATTTTTTAATTTAGTTTCAAACATTAAGAGATTGTCAGAAATACATTATCTCATGTGAACTGTGACCACATGCTTCTTCTTGTATCTAAATTCAATTTAATAAAATATGATCATTATATATAGCATGAATTTTCACTTCCTTCACTTATTTTACTGTACTTTGGCAACCCCTTTGGCTTTGTGTCTCTTCCTATATAACTGAGTTAAAGGTGCATATAAACCTAACGATCACAGAGCACAACAATCTGATGAGTTCGACACCCTTATTAAGCCCATTTTACACATCTGGAAACAGAAGTACAGAGGAAGTACGTAACTTGCTCAAGTCACTATTTGGCTTAGTTTTCTACTGTTGCCATAACAAATTACCACAGCTTAACACAAACACTTACTTATTAACCCATCGTTCCATAGGTTAGAAGTCTGTCATGTATCCCACTGGGCTAAAATCAAGGCTTAACAGGGCTGCGGTCCTTACCAGAAGCTCTGGGGAAGAATCAAACTCCAAACCCATTCCAGTTGTTCAGTTCCTTACACTTGTGTGACTTCAGTTGATTCCTGAATGACTGCCCTCCAGAGGACTGCCTTTGCTCCTAGAAGCTGTCATTCCTTTCCATGCCTTCCATGAGCTCCGAGACGTCTCTCTCTAGTCCTCACATGGGGCAATGATTGCTCAGAATCATCAGAGATGTTCCAAATCTTTCTCAAGCTCTGAGTTTTTCATTCCTTCTCTGATTACAATCAGAGAAAATTCTCTACTCATTTGATTAGATTAGGTCCACCCAGATAATGCAGGATAATTGTCCTATTTAAGGGCCAGTAAACTTAGTAACATACAGAAAGTCCCTTTTGCAAATAATGTAACCTATTCACAGGTTCCAGGGAGTAAGTGCGGACATTGCTGGGGAGGCCTTTTTCAGCCTATAATATTATTATTTGATTTCCATATTGGTTTAGGTTCATCTGCGCCAATAAGCCACTTAAAAGTAATTTACTAGAGTAAAGGTAATCTATTCCAATGTACTTAGCAGCAAGACTCTAATCAAAGAGATTACAACTATAACTATGTAAGAATGATAATCTAGACAGGCAGTTTTCCCACGTTCATCGATCTGTTCACCTTACCCATTTTCCAAGAAAAAGTTTCATATATGGGGCTGTGTGAGAAGACACAAAAAGGAAAGAGGCAGTCACTCCTTAGTCAAAAGGCTAAGATTTCCCCTAAGATTTCCTCCACCTTTCTCTGTGTTTTGATATATCCTAAATAAGGAGAGGAACAGTATGAACTTCCTCAGCAACATTCTGATAATTAAATACATTTCTTTTTCCATGCATTTGTCCTACGTTTTATCATTATAGGCTGCTATACCACATGTCATTCACTCAATTACTCTTTCTCAACCACTGTTGGAGAATTATGTGATAATGCACCACCGAGGTATAAAGCTCTTTCTTTATATAACTATTGGTCATGAATAATGATTTACAAACCTACAGGAACTCATTCCAATTAATGATCCTATTCATTCTTGGTTTATAAATTATTCACAAAAGACATGCTAATTAATTCAACCTGAGTGATCATCAGAAATAAAATTTTGAGCTGGCTTATGGGGTTCCTTAATATGTTTTATTCATTCTATTGACAAGGTCTGAGAGTCGATGTTAATGAAGCCAAAAAAGAGACATACATAATAGGAAAAGGATGTGAGAGGGAACAGAATGCATGACAAAGACAGATGGGGACAAGATTACCAAGGAAATGGTGATCAATTCACACCCATGGAATTTCTCCATGTTTAAAAGAGAGCAATCAGTAAATAGCAAAAAAGAGGATTATTTCAGAATCCGTAGGCAGAAATTTTCTCATAACATTTCATGATTACACTATCTTAGTTTTCAAGACATTTTTTTCCTCTTGAATTAAGTTCTGGGAATTAAATATTTTTTCCCATCTAATGTCTTTTTTGAAAGGCGTCTCATGAAGTTCTTAGGAAAGAAATGTTGTAATATACATTTTGCAATTATGGACTCTCCAAAACAGAGGCTGTAAGGGATTTTGAATATTTGAGATAGTATCTAAGAATGCACATGTATCATGTTTACATCAAATAATCTTTACTTAAAACTATAATAATGGAGTAAGCAAAAGTCCTGTTATATGGCACTTCATCTGGGGTCCAGAAAAAAATTATTTATGTAACTGAAACACTGACCTACCGGGCTTAGACCTAACTTTGTTGGATCTACCAAATCCCCTCCCCATCATTATTGGGTTCTATGGTAACTTCCTATAGGACAGAGTTCCTGTCCTTTGTTTTAAAAGTATACATGACATATCTCAGGGCATGGCATATCCAGGTCACCAGAATAGCCCAGAAAACAAGTTGGTTTTCTATAAGAGAAGATGTAGAACGCTTTAGACTCAGCTGAAATTGATGGAAAGAAGTACAGTAGAGCAAAATAATGTGATAAATACACAAAGTCTTTTATGACCCATAGCAGATGGTAGCTATAGCCCAAAGATGGTCAGAACTTGGCAGGAAAGCATCTGGAAGTAAACAGGTCACAATTCACTTAAGAGTAGAATCACCAGTGTTTGCATAAATAGATGAGCTCTGGTTATGCATTCTCAGAAATGAACTCAGAAAAAGGAGGAGAAGGGGAAGCAAGTGCAATTCCCCGTGTTTTAAAGGACATAGGACAAAAGTTCATTTCATTCCAGGAGAAGAGATAAATTGGTAGACTAGGCACTGACTTGGTGCTAATCATCTTAGGCCCCCAGGTCTTCATTTGTTGTGTCTCTACTGGAGACTGGGTCTAGACAATACAGGAAGTTGGGCTATCAAAGGTGGAAACCAAAACCTCCAACAACTTGGCAAACAAGACCATTTATAAAGGTGATTAATAGTTCTCAAATTAAGCATGTCAGAGTGATAGCATATGAATGGCTCTGCGAAAACGCAAGTTCTGGTCCAACACCAAAACTGCCCTGTTGGATTGTTTTTATAAAGCATCAAAGTCATCTGAAGATCATACTTTGGACTTAGTCATTGGAAACACAGACCCATAATTGTGTATCAACACCTTATTTTCCTAGCTGTGTGACTTGAACAACTTACTTAAATTCAGTAAGTCACAGCTTCACAGAATATAATGGTAATGAATTCCACCTCACAAGATTGTCATAAGGATTAAATGAAAGGATAATACATGTCACATAATACATATTGAGTGTTTGCTCGCAGAAAATAAACCCTCATTCCAACTGGTAAAATTAAGGATGTCATTGAGTTTTTTTTTATTTTTTTATTGTTATGATAATCACCATATATTACATCATTAGTTTTTGATGTAGTGTTCCATGATTCATTGTTTGTTCATAAAACCCAGTGCTCCATGCAGAATGTGCCTTTAATACCCATCACGAGGCTAACCCATCCCCCTACCCTCCTCCCTCTAGAACCCTCAGTTTGTTTTTCAGAGTCCATCATCTCTCATGCTTCCTCTCCCCCTCTGACTTACTCCCCTTCATTCTATCTCTCTGTTATCTTCTTCTTTTTCTTTTTTCTTAAAATATATTGCATTATTTGTTTCAGAAGTACAGATCTGTGATTCAACAGTCTTGCACAATTCACAGCGCTCACCGTAGCACATACCCTCCCCAATGTCTATCACCCAGCCACCCCATCCCTCCCACCCCCGACCACTCCAGCAAACCTCAGATTGTTCCTGAGATTAAGAATTCCTCATATCAGTGAGGTCATATGATACGTGTCTTTCCCTGATTGACTTATTTCACTCAGCATAACACCCTCCAGTTCCATTCACATCGTTGCAAATGGCAAGATCTCATTCCTTTTGATGGCTGCATAATGTTCCATTGTGTATATGTACCACTGCTTCTTTATCCATTCATCTGTCGAAGGACATCTTGGCTCTATCCACAGTTTGGCTATTGTGGACATGCTGCTATAAACATTGGGGTGCACGTACCGCTTCGGGTCCCTACATTTGTATCTTTGGGGTAAATACCCAGTAGTGCAATTGCTGGATCGAATGGTAGCTCTAATTTCAACTGTTTGAGGAACCTCCATACTGTTTTCCAGAGTGGTTACACCAGCTTGCATTCCCACCAACAGTGTAGGAGGGTTCCCCTTTCTCCACATCCCCACCAACATCTGTCGTTCCCTGACTAGTTAATTTTAGCCATTCTGACGGGTGTGAGGTGGTGTCTCATTGAGGTTTTGATTTGGATTTCCCTGATGCCGAGCGATGTTGAGCACTTTCTCATGTGCCTCTTGGCCATTTGGATGTCTTCTTTGGAAAAATGTCTGTTCATGTCTTCTGCCCATTTCTTGATTGGATTATTTGTTCTTTGGGTGTTGAGTTTGATAAGTTCTTTATAGATTTTGGATACTAGCCCTTTATCTGATAAGTCATTTGCAAATATTTTCTCCCATTCTGTCGGTTGTCTTTTGGTTTTGTGGACTGTTTCTTTTGCCGTGCAAAAGCTTTTTATCTTGATGAAATCCCAATAGTTCAGTGTTACCCTGGCTTCCCGTGCCTTTGGCGATGTTTCTAGGAAGAAGTTGCTGCGGCTGAGGTCGAAGAGGTTGCTACCTGTGTTCTCCTTTAGGATTTTGATGGACACCTGTCTCACGTTTAGGTCTTTCAACCATTTGGAGTCTATTTTGTGTGTGGTGTAAGGATATGGTCCAGTTTCATTCTTCTGCATGTGGCTGTCCAATTTTCCCAACAGCATTTGTTGAAGAGACTGTCTTTTTTCCATTGGACATTCTTTCCTGCTTTGTCAAAGATGACTTGACCATAAAGTTGAGGGTCTATTTCTGGGCTCTCAATTCTGTTTCATTGATCTATGTGTCTGTTTTTGTGCCAGTACCATACTGTCTTGATGATGACAGCTTTGTAATAGAGCTGGAAGCCCGGAATTGTGATGCCGCCAGCTTTGCTTTTCTTTTTCAACATTCCTCTGGCTATTCGGGGTCTCTTCTGGTTCCATACAAATTTTAGGATTATTTGTTTCATTTCTTTGAAAAAAGAGGATGGTATTTTAATGGGGATTGCATTGAATGTGTAGATTGCTCTAGGTAGCATTGACATCTTCACAATGTTGGTTCTCCCAATCCATGAGCATGGAACGTTTTTCCATTTCTTTGTGTCTTCTTCAATTTCTTTCTTGAGTATTTTATACTTTTCTGAGTACAGATCCTTTGCCTCTTTGGTTAAAATTTTCCTAGGTATCTAATGGTTTTGGGTGCAGTTGTAAATGGGATCGACTCCTTGATTTGTCTCTCTTCTGTCTTGTTGTTAGTGTATATGAATGCCACTGATTTCTGTGCATTGATTTTATATCCTGCTACTTCACTGAATTCCTGTATGAGTTCTAGCAGTTTTGGGGTGGAGTCTTTGGGTTTTCCACCTACAGTATCATATCATCTGCAAAGGGTGAGAGTTTGACTTCCTCTTTGCCGATTTGGATGCCTTTGATTTCTTTTTGCTGTCTGATTGCTGTGGCTAGGACTTCTAATAGTATGTTGAAGAGCAGTGGTGAGAGTGGACATCCCTCCGTGTTCCTAACCTTAGGGGAAAAGCTCTCAGCCTTTCCCCATTGAGAATGATATTCGCTGTAGGTTTTTCATAGATGGATTTTCTGATATTGAGGTATGTACCCTCTAACCCTATACTCTGAAGAGTTTTGATCAAGAAAGGATGCTGTACTTTGTCAAATACTTTTTCTGCATCTATTGAGAGGATCATATGATTCTTGTTCTTTCTTTTGTTAATGTATTGTATCACGTTGATTGATTTGCGGATGTTGAACCAGTCTTGCAGCCCAGGGATAAATCCCACGTCGTCGTGGTGATTAATCCTTTTAATGTACTGTTGGATCCTATTGGCTAGTATTTTGGTGAGAATTTTTGCATCCCTGTTCATCAAGGATATTGGTCTGTAATTCTCCTTTTTGATGGGGTCTTTGTCTGGTTTTCGGATCAAGGTAATGCTGGCCTCATAAAATGAGTTTGGAAGTTTTCCTTCCATTTCTATTTTTTGGAACAGTTTCAGGAGAATAGGTATTAATTCTTCTTTAAATGTCTGATAGAATTCCCCTGGGAAGCCATCTGGCCCTGGGCTTTTGTTTCTTGGGAGATTTTTGATGACTGCTTCAATTTCCTTAGTGGTTATAGATCTGTTCAGGTTTGCCATTTCTTCCTGGTTCAAATTTGGTAGTTGATACATCTCTAGGAATGCACCCATTTCTTCCAGGTTATCTAATTTGCTGGCATAGAGTTGCTCATAATATGTTCTCATAATTGTTTGTATTTCTTTGGTGTTGGTTGTGATCTCTCCTCTTTCATTCATGATTTTGTTGATTTGGGTCATTTCTCTTTTCTTTTTGGTAAGTCTGGCCAGGGGTTTATCCATCTGGTTTATTCTTTCAAAGAACCAGCTCCTACTTTCGTTGATCTGTTCTACTGTTCTTTTGGTTTCTAGTTCATTGATTTCTACTCTGGTCTTTATTATTTCTCTTCTCCTGCTGGGTTTAGGCTTTATTTGCTGTTCTTTCTCCAGCTCCTTTAGGTGTAGGGTTAGGTTGTGTATTTCAGACCTTTCTTGTTTCTTGAGAAAGGCTTGTATTGCTATATACTTTCCTCTTAGGACTGCCTTTGCTGTATCCCAAAGATTTTGAACAGTTGTGTTTTCATTTTCATTGGTTTCCATGAATTTTTTTAATTCTTCTTTAATTTCCTGGTTGACCCATTCATTCTTTAGTAGGATGCTCTTTAGCCTACATGTATTTGAGTTCTTTACGACTTTCCTCTTGTGATTGAGTTCTAGTTTCAAAGCATTGTGGTCTGAAATTATGCAGGGAATGATCCCAATCTTTTGGTACTGGTTGAGACCTGATTTGTGACCTAGGATGTGATCAATTCTGGAGAATGTTCCATGGGCACTAGAGAAGAATGTGTATTCCGTTGCTTTGGGATGGAATGTTCTGAATATGTCTTTGAAGTCCATTTGGTCCAGTGTGTCATTTAAAGTCTTTATTTCCTTGTTGATCTTTTGCTTAGATGATCTGTCCATTTCAGTCAGGGGGGTGTTAAAGTCCCCCACTATTATTGTATTGTTGTCAATGTGTCCTTTGCTTTTCTATTAATTGCCTTATATAATTCGCTGCTCCCATGTTCGGGGCATAGATATTTATGATTGTTAGATCTTCTTGTTGGAGAGACCCTTTAAAGAGGATATAGTGTCCTTCCTCATCTCTTATTACAGTCTTTGTTTTAAAATCTAGTTTGTCTGATATAAGGATTGCCACCCCAGCTTTCTTTTGGTGTCCATTAGCATGGTAAATGGTTTTCCACCCCCTCACTTTCAATCTCGGGGTGTCTTTGGGTCTAAAGTGAGTCTCTTGCAGACAGCATATGGATGGGTCTTGTTTTTTAATCCAATCTGATAGCCTGTGTCTTTGGATTGGGGCATTGAGCCCATTTACATTCAGGGTAACTATTGAGAGGTATGAATTTAGTGCCATGGTATTGCCTGTAAGGTGACTGTTAACTGTATGCTGTCTGTGTTCCTTTCTGATCTTTGCTGCTTTTAGGCTCTCTCTTTGCTTAGAGGACCCCTTTCAATATTTCTTGGAGGGCTGGTTTCATGTTTGCAAATTCCTTTAGTTTTTGTTTGTTCTGGAAGCTTTTTATCTCTCCTTCTATTTTCAATGACAGCCTAGCTGGATATAGTATTCTTGGCTGCATATTTTTCTCGTTTAGTGCTCTGAAGTTATCTTGCCGGTCCTTTCTGGCCTGCCAGGTCTCTGTGGATAGGTCTGTTGCCAATCTAATATTTTTACCATTGTAGGTAACATATCTCTTCTTCCGAGCTGCTTTCAGGATTTTCTCTTTGTCTCTGAGACTCGTGAGTTTTACTATTAGATGTCGGGGTGTTGACCTATTATTATTGATTTTGAGAGGGGTTCTCTGTGCCTCCTGGATTTGGATGCCTGTTTCCTTCCTCACATTAGGGAAGTTCTCTGCTATTATTTGCTCCAATATACATTCTGCCCCCCCCCTTCTTCTTCTGGGATCCCAATTATTCTAATGTTGTTTCATCTTATTGTATCACTTATCTCTCAAATTCTGCCCTCGTGATCCTGTAGTTGGTTCTCTCTCTTTTTCTCAGCCTCTTTATTTTCCATCATTTGGTCTTCTATATCGCTGATTCTCTCTTCTGCTCATTTATCCTAGCAGTTAGTGCCCCCATTTTTGGTTACACCTCATCAATAGCCTTTTTGATTTCGACTTGGTTAGATTTTAGTTCTTTTCTTTCTCCAGAAAGGGTTTCTCTAATAACTTCCATGTTTTTTTCAAGCCCAGGTAGTATCTTTAAAGTCATGATTCTGAACTCTAGGTCCGACATCGTACTAATATCCGTATTGAGTAGGTCCCTGGCTGACGGTACTACCTCTTGTTCTTTTTGCTGAGGTGATTTTCTTCATCTTGTCATTTTGTCCAGAGGAGAATAGATGAATGAGAGAACAAAATGCTAACAGGTTTACAACGTCCCCAGCAAATATACAATATACTAATCAGAAAAGACCTGAAACCAGGGGAAAAGAAAGGGAAAGAAAGAAAAAAGAGAAAAAAAAAAAGAAAAGAATATAAAAACAAAAACAGAACAATACAAAAAAAGCAGAATATGATCAAATATGATCAAGCAGTGCATAGATCAGTGCCACACACTAGATTTTAGGCGTATTTTGGTCTGTTAGAAAAAAGTGCCTCCTAAAATTTTAAAGGAAGAAAGACATATATGTACAAAATAAGGGTTGATACAATGAAGAGATGGAAGACGACTGTAAAGATGAAAATTATAAAAGATTTTATAAAAGGACTTGATAAGATAAGAAGTTGTTTGAAAAAAGAAAGAAAATTTAAGAAAAAAAAGGAAAAAGGGAGAGAATGTGATCAGGCAGGAGACTAGAACAGAGCCATACACTAGTGATTTAGGGTATATTTTGATCTGTTAGAAGAAAGTGTATCTCAAAATTTTAAGGAGAGAACAACTTATATATATATATGCCAAAAATAAGGGTAACTACTATGAAGGGATAAAATATGACTCTATAAATGAAAAATAAAAAAATGTTTTTTTTTAAAAGGATTGGTAAGATGTTGGTTGAAAAGGGGAAAAAGAAAAATAAAAAAAAAACAGTTAACAAAAATTAACTTTGAGGAACTAATGAATCATGGTAAAAAAAAAAGCCATGAATTGTATGTGCAGTATTCCCCTAGCGCTGGAGTTCTCCCGTTCTCCTTGATCAGTAAACTTGGTCTTGGCTTGCTGGCTGTTCGTGCTGATCTTCTGGGGGAGGGGCCTGTTGCCGTGGTTCCCAAATGTCTTTGCCGGAGGCTGAATTGCCCCGCCCTTGTCGGTCCGGGCTAAGCAAGCTGCTCGGGTTTGCTCTCAGGAGCTTTTGTTCCCTGCAAGCTCTCGGTACAGCTTTGGAGGACCAGGGTGAAAATGGTGGCCTCCCAATCTCCGCCTGAAGGAGCTGAGAACTCGGGGCCCCGCTCCTCAGTGTGCCCCCAGAGAAAAGCAGTCACTCCCATGTCCCCGGTCTCCGGCCGCACTCCGTGCTCACCCGGCCTGTGACCGAGCGTTGCTATCTCTGGCACCCGACCCCGTGTGGAGTCTCCAAACCCAGCAGATCCCTGCGGTGCGTTCCCACGCCACTCCTCCCTGGGAAGGAAGGGGAGTCTCCCCGGATCTGCTGCTTGTTGGGTCCCTGCTGGAGGAGCAGTGGCCCGACTGGGCCGCGGATCACAGTTTATGGCCACCCCACGCTGAGAGCCCACGCCTCGGCTCCGTCTCTGCAGCCGGCTTCCCCGCTCCGATCCCTGGGAGCTCTGCCGCACTCAGGCACCCCCGGTCTTTCTGTGACCCCGAGGGTCCTGAGACCCCACTGTCCCACGAGGGTTCCAACCCCCCGCTTAGCCACTGGAGCGACGTCCCTCCGCGGAGCCGACTTCTAGAAGGTCCGATTTTGTGCTCCGCGGCTCTAGCACTTGCCAGAAGAGGCCGACGGAGGCCCCCTCCCCCGCCGTCTATCCTCCCAAATATCGCCTCGGATTCACTTCTCCGCACGCCCTACCTTCCAGTAAGTGGTCGCTTCTCTGTTCAGAGAGTTGTTGCTACTCTCCTCTTCGGTCTCCTGTTGAGTTTTAGGTGTTCAGAATGGTTTGACCTCTATCCAGCTGAATTTTTGAGACCAGACGAAATCTAGGTCTCCTACTCCTCCGCCATCTTACTCCGCCCCCAGGCCCATTATCATTTAGTTTTGACAAACGTTTCACAATTTGCTGTAAATATTAATCCAAGGAAATTTAATCTTGAGGAGTAGTTTAATAAACTAAATAGAAAGCTCATATAACCCTTGTTTCTTTTATTTCTGAAAACAGCAAAGTAAGGGGGAGCGGGTTTATAGTGAAAGGTATAATTGCATGTGGATTCTGTAGGACATGATATAACAAAGTCTGGTGGATATAGACAGTTGATGTATAAAGGAAAGAAAAGGCAGTTCTTCACAGTTGTAAAATTTACAGTTCTCTCAAGTTTAGAACTTATGGTATTTTCCAGAATAGTATTTCGTATGTATTATCTTTGTTTGTATTTAAAGAACAGAAAGAGCATCAAACTTAACCTGCAACATATGTTTTTGCTTAATAGCAATAAATAGCCACAAGCAAAGTGCACAAATTAACAAAAGTTTTTGTATTACAACACAGAATAATTTAAAAGGTTGACAATAAAAATTTAATATTCTCAGGAAAAAAATTAGTACTTTGATTAGCTTTTATTTCTTTCTATGCAGAATCCATGCTACTCTCTACTGAGCATTTTCAATTTCTTTAATTATATGAACTTGTTAACGATGCAATAAACCTGGCATAGTTTTTCAAAGAATAATCTTTAAAGCAATTTCTCATCTACATTCAAAATAAAGGGATGTTAGTTATTTTGGGGTCTAAAGAAAATAAAGCCTGTAATTACCATTACAAACAAAAAGCCCCTTCCCCTCTCTCCCCTGTGACATTTTTCAGTGTAACATTTACTCTTTAAAATGTGAGTTAAAACCTATCTCAAAATATTGTTATGTTTACCTACATGGCAATAAGGATCTTCCATGTCATGAAGTAGATTCTCAGTATTAACTCTCAGTATTAACTATAATTATTCATGTCCCGAAATTTATCAAGTACTTAATAAAACCATGCAAAAGAATAAAATTTGCAAAAATATTAAACATTATTGCCTGAACCATTTATATCCTTAACTGTGAAACAACCAAAAGGTTACATTAGTCAAATACATGACTCATAGTTTTTGAAAAGCAAAATGGAATATATGGAAATTCGTGTAAAATGAATTCAGGCACATTGTATTAATCCAAATATAGAAGAAATTTGCATTTCTTAATTTATTAATAGCAAAGGCAAAAATTGGAGCTGAACTGTGAATTGAAAATAAAAAACAGAAGCAAAATTGGTAAAGTCCATGACTTATAAATTATATGACAGCATTGTAAATTAGGTCCACATAAGTTTGTAATACATGGGGATTCCAAAACAAGAAGTCGTTTCTTAATATATTTTAATGTCATTTCCTTGGTCAAAGGGCTAGGAAAGGGGGCCATTTAAAGAAAAATTTTTGTAGACTTTAAAGTTCTGAAAAAAGGGAGTAAGATTTTTGAAATACAATCTTCCTGTGTATAATTGTTTAAAATATCCAGATTTAAATAGTTCTTTTATAGTCACTTCTAGAACATTTCTTCTTTCTCCATAAATCTCTCAGGTTTGGATTCTGTGTCCTCACACTAAATCACTCTCATCACTTGCTTTGGCAGTCATTTAAGATCTCCAAGTCATTCCCCCTTATTCCTTGAAAATTTTAGCTCTTGGCTCACTGTCATTCTCTTCCAATTTATCCTGTCACCATTTGTGATACCGTAAATTTCAGAAAGACACTCCTTCTACACCTTGATGTCTCCTCCCTTGACCTCTTCCCCCTCAGTGATCTTGTCATGCAATGTGTCTCAGCCATTCACTTCCATAAGCATACTTCTGCCATGAGACTGATACCCCAGAGTATGCTATAGCAAAAGATCACCAAACTCTCAGTGGCTTAACATAAAAAAGGGTATTTCTCACCCTTGTAAAATACACTGTAAACCCTCAAAGTTCTCCCAAATAACCTCCCTGTGGTTGAGTATTCCAGGGTGCTTTAACCTTGTCAAGGTTTAACCGTGCTTTGTAGCCAACTTCCGCCCACCCCTGAGCCGGAGCCACTACCTAGTATGAGTTACAGAAGACTCCTGGGTATTCATTACATTGTACTTGTTAATATTATTCATGGTCACTTCAATATGTCCATAACTTCAGCTTCAGTAAAGAGTGTAAAGAATGGAGAAAAGTGGTTATTGTTTTGTTTGTTTCTTTGTTTGTTTTTAAGATTTTATTTATTTATTTGACAGAGACAGACAATGCAAGAGAAGGAACACAAGCAGGGGGAGAGGGAGAGGGAGAAGCAGGCTTCCTGCTGAGCCCCAACACGGGGCTCCATCCCAGGACCCTGAGATCGTGACCTGAGATCATGACCTGAGCTGAAGGCAGACGCTTAATGACTGAGCCACCCAGGCACCCCAGAAAAGTGGTTTTTAAATGCACCCACATGGGAGTCACCTCCTGCTCTCATTTCCTTGATCAATGCAAATTACATGGACATACCCAAACTCAAGGGTGTGAAAACAGACTTGTCCTCATGTTTGGAAAGGGGGGGATCAGGAAATATTAGAGAATGCTAATGGCAGAAGTATGCTAATGGAAGTTTATTACATATTATTAAATTAGTTCACTAAAATACACTTGAACCTACTTTTCCTAGAAAGCACATTCCACCCTCATTTTCATTTTAATGTCTTCCTGCTCTGACACCACTTTTTGCTTCCCAGCTCACTCCCTCTTGTACCTCAACTGCAACAACTCTCCACCTCCATCAGGCCCTCCATCTGTTGCTGAATGACTTTTTCACTCTTTCTCATACCTCTCATCTTCTTATATCACTTCTTAACCCTGCTAGGTTCGTGGATTCAGCATTATAATAAAATACTTGAGTACATCCTCATCCCCCGGCTCCACTCCCTTTCTCTCATCAGGCTTTCATGGAAAAACCACAACCTGGTTAAATCCAACTCTCAGGCTATTGTGCATCCGCACCTGCAGAGGGAACAGAGCTGACAGATTCATTACTAAATGTCCCAACACTAACCTCATAGTGCTGAGGACTGCCCACCATTCTTACCACATTTCCACAGTGTATTCACTCTTCTGAGAAAATCTCTCCTAAATTTCTCCCTCCTCAAACCTTGAACACCTCCTACCTAATCTTTCCTTGTCAATAAATAACATCCCATGTCCCAGAGCAATAATTTAGCTTGCTTTAATGATTCTGTGTGAAATATATCGTATACACACACAAGTGTATAAAGCAGATGAAATGTCCACTGAAAGAATAGGAGCCGTCTGAAAAGAAAGGACCTTCCCTTCACCACAATGTCCCTCTACCTCTCTGCACCTGTGTCCATATTGTCTTCCTTCCCTCCATTACCCCCAAGCAGCTGCCTGTGCCCTAAGAATAAATCTTCCACTCATTTTTTTTAATATTTTATTTCTTTATTTGACAGAGAGAGACACAGCGAGAGAGGGAACACAAGCAGGGGGAGCGGGAGAGGGAGAAGCAGGCTTCCCGCTGAGCAGGGACCCCGACGCGGGGCTCGATCCCAGGACCCTGGGATCATGACCTGAGCCGAAGGCAGACGCTTGACGACTGAGCCACCCAGGTGCCTCCTCCACTCATTCAAGTCTCATTTCTTCCTTGTTCAAGAACTTCTGTCTATATACCCTCTCTTAACTCTACATCTCCCGCCAACTACTGTCCTGTGTGTTTTTGCTGTTGTATTATTATTGTTCCTTTTAAATCCAACTTCTCCAGGGGTCATCTATACTTACTCCACTCCTCTTTCTCCCTTGCGCACATTGCAATTAGGCTTTAATCCCAACATCCTCCAAAACTCTTTTTGATCTTCATGCTGCAAAATAAGGCATTTATATCTCCATTCTTATTTAAAGAGTCTCTCTGTAGGATTTGAGAGTTAACCCTTTCATCTTCCCTGAAACACTTGCTTCATAGGGCGTGCACAATACCCCAGTCCTCTCTAGCAGCTCTTCCTTCTTCTACTTTGCCGATTCCTTCCTGTCTCCCCAACTTCCACGTGATGAAGTGCCCTGGGTGCTTCTGACCCTTCTTTCTCTTCTACCTACACTCTCTCTTTTGGCAAGCTTATGTATCCCCACGGGTTTAAATACTATCTATAGACAGATGCCCCCAAGTGACACTTCCAACCTGACCTCCTCCCCAAACTCCAGGTATATAAAATCTCGGTATATCCGAGACCTCTCAGATAATTCCAAATACTGGACATTTAGCTCTACCCCAGGTATGTTCATCCCACACTTTTCTTTAACTCAGTACATGAGAACACCAGCTTACGAACTGATCAGGTCAAAATAACCTGGAGTTTATTTATGCCCCACATCCAACCTATGAAAATACCCAGTTTTCTCTATTACAAACTATATTAACAATCTTATAATTTCTTAACACTTCAACCCTATTTTCCTGGCCCAAGCCTCTTTTACCAAGATCATGGGAGGAGGAGGAGGGAGAGGAAGAAGGGAAAATGGAGGAAGAGAAAGAGAGGGGGCAGGAGAAGGAGGAGAAGTTGCAATGGCTTTTCATTTCCAACTTCGGTTAGAATAAATCTTTACAAATTCAGTCTATGTTGATAGGAAATTGCTTTCTCTGGCTGCCTTAAATTTTTAGTCCATTAGCTAAGATAGCCCTAAGACAACTCCTAGATCATAAATTCTGGGATTCTGCAATCTTGCAAACCTTGGAAGAGCCCTGCATCATGTGCAGACATTTGAGATGTACGAAATGTCAGCGAGAGCATTGCCTCCATGTTGATGAATGCAGACGTGGGGGTCTGACTCCATCTGATGGTCGGCAGACCCTCTCTCTGAAGAACCATATCTAAATGGCTGTTGATTTGCATTCCTCACTAGATCCATTTGCAAGCCTTGAGCATTAAGGTCAGGAGAAGACCCATCAAAGTGCATTGTTCATATGGATTCTCATCCCATGGCGAGAGTAGGGAATCTCCATTATATGACAGAAGAAATGACCTTAGCAGCCACAGCCTGATGTTGTCTAGCTGCAGGAACTTTACCCTCCTCCCCTGTGACAGGGGACTCAACAGAAAATGGCTCTATTCTCTCTGTCAGCTCTTTCATATCATCCTATTTATTAATTTGATGTTCTAAGAGGTATTGGGAAAAATCAAGGTCCTGATGAAGTTAATTCTGTGAAATTAGACAGGGTCACAGCAGACCTTCAGTTCACCAGAGGACATTAATATGATTATGTGCATGGAGGAACCTGGGTGAAGCAAATCCTGTCAGCTCTCCTCTCAAATACACCCCCACCTGACCACTTCTGACCCCCTGACTCAAGCCACAGAAACCCAGCCCATTGTATCCTTCACCCTGAATGCTGTCTCCTGATAGTCACTCTCGCTCTCCTGTACATGACACACATAATAATCTTTAATATATGACTCACATGATTTCACTCTCCTGCTCAACATCATCTCATGGTTTCCTGACACATGCAGATAAAATCCAAACTTCTCCCTATGAACTGTACAGCTCATAAGATCTGGGCCTTGCCTTCCTTTCAGGCATTCTTCCTTCCCCCTCTTTCATATTTTATCTGCTATAAACATCATGGACTTCCCCATGGATGCAGACTCACCAATATTCACTCTTGTGTCTGTGGCCCCGGGTATCTCCTCTTACCAGAAGACGATTCTTCCAGTCATTTACCTGGCATTCTGCCTCACTTTATTCAGGTCTATATTCAAACATCACCTTATCAGTTGTGGTTTCCCAGACCAATTATCTAATTTAAAACCTCTTTCATTCTTTTTACCTAGCTTCTCCTTAAAAAAAAAAAAAAATGAAAAAACAAAACAAAACAAAATACCCCTATAATTGACATAATAACATATATTGGTGTTTATTTATTTGCTTAAGGCACTTTCACTCAAATAATAGCTCCTTAAGAGAAGAGAGGGACTTTTATGTTTCACTCAGCATGACCAGTGCCCAGAGCCATGTCTGGGACACACTGAACGACAAGACAACATTTAATAAAAGGGAAAAAAAAAACATCTGAATCCTTTGCTAGCATCTTTGTTTCTTTTTAAAAAGCAGAACAGGGAGGGGCGGAGCAGGATGGCGGAGGAGTAGGAGACCTAGATTTCGTCTGGTCTCAGGAATTCAGCTGAATAGGGATCAAACCATTCTGAACACCTACGAACTCAACAGGAGATCGAACAGGAGAGTAGCAACAACTCTCTCAACAGAGAAGCGACCACTTACTGGAAGGTAGGGCGTGCGGAGAAGTGAATCCGAGGCGATATTCGGGAGGATAGACGGCGGGGGAGGGGCCTCCGTCGGCCGCTTTTGGCAAGTGCTAGAGCCGTAGAAAACAGAATCGGAACTGTTAGAAGTCAGCTCCGCGGAGGGACGTCGCTGCAGTGGCTAAGCGGGGGGTAGAATCCTCGCGGGACAGTGTGGTCTCAGGACCCCCGGGGTCACAGAAAGACCGGGGGTGCCTGAGTGCGCCAGAGCTCCCAGGTATCGGAGCGGGGAAGCCGGCTGCAGAGATGGAGCCAAGGCGCGGGCTTTCAGCTCAGGGTTGCCATAAACTGTGATCCGCGGCCCAGTCGGGCCACTGCTGCTCCAGCAGGGACCCAACAAGTGGCAGAGCCGGGGAGACTCCCCTTCCTTCCCAGGGAGGAGCGGCGCGGGAGCGCACCGCAGAGATCTGCTGGGTTTGGAGACTCCACACGGGGTCGGGTGCCAGAGATAGAAACGCTCGGTCACAGGCCGGGTGAGCACGGAGTGCGGCCGGAGACTGGGGACACAGGAGTGATTGACTACTTTTCTCTGGGGGCGCACTGAGGAGCGGGGCCCCGAGTTCTCAGCTCCTCCGGGTGGAGATTGGGAGGCCACCATTTTTGCCCTGGTCCTCCAAGGTTGTGCCGAGAGCTTGCAGGGAACAAAAGCTCCTGAGATCAAACCCGAGCAGCTTGCTTAGCCCGGACCAACAAGGGCGGGACAATTCAGCCTCCGGCAAAGACATTTGGAAACCACAGCAACAGGCCCCTCCCCCCAGAAGATCAGCACGAACAGCCAGCAAGCCAAGACCAAGTTTACCAATCAAGTAGAACTAGAGAACTCCAGCGCTAGGGGAATACTGCACATAGAATTCATGGATTTTTTTTACCATGATTCATTAGTTCCTCAAAGTTAATTTTTGTTAACTGTTTTTTTTTTCTTTTCCTTTTTCCCTTTTTCAACCAACATCTTATCAATCTCTTTAAAAAAAAAAAACATTTTTTATTTTTCATTTTTAGAGTCATATTTTATCCCTTCATAGTAGTCACCCTTATTTTTGGCATATATATATAAGTTGTTCTCTCTTTAAAATTTTGAGATACAGTTTCTTCTAACAGATGGAAATATACCCTAAATCACTAGTGTATGGTTCTGTTCTACTCTCCTGCCTGATCACATTCTCTCCCTTTTTTCTTTTCTTTTTTTTTAATCTTCTTACTTTTTTCAAACAACTTATCATCAAGTCCTTTTATAAAATCTTTTCTAATTTTCATCTTTACAGTCATCTTCTATCCCTTCATTGTATCAACCCTTATTTTGTACATATATGTCTTTCTTCCTTTAAAATTTTAGGAGGCACGTTTTTCTAACAGACCAAAATACGCCCAAAATCTAGTGTGTGGCACTGATCTATGCACTAGCCTGATCATATTTGATCACATTCTGCTTTTTTTGTATTGCTCTGTTTTGGTTTTTATCTTTTTTTTTTTTCTCTCTCTTTCTTTTGTCTTTCTTTCCTTTTCTTTTCCCCTGTTTTCAGGTCTTTTCTGATTTGTATAGAGTATATTTGCTGGGGACGTTGTAAACCTGTTAGCATTTTGTTCTCTCATTCATCTATTCTCCTCTGGACAAAATGACAAGACGAAAAAAATCACTTCAGCAAAAAGAACAAGAGGTAGTACCGTCAGCCAGGGACCTACTCAATACGGACATTAGTACGATGTCGGACATAGAGTTCAGAACCATGACTTTAAAGATACAAGCTGGGCTTGAAAAAAGCGTGGAAGTTATTAGAGAAACCCTTTCTGGAGAAAGAAAAGAACTAAAATCTAACCTAGTCGAAATCAAAAAGGCTATTGATGAGGTGCAATAAAAAATGGGGGCACTAACTGCTAGGATAAATGAGGCAGAAGAGAGAATCAGCGATATACAAGACCAAATGATGGAAAGTAAAGAGGCTGAGAAAAAGAGGGAGAAACAACTACAGGATCACGAGGGCAGAATTCGAGAGATATGTGATTCAATAAGATGAAACAACATTAGAAAAATTGGGATCCCAGAAGAAGAAGAAAGAGAGAGAGGGGCAGAAGGGATATTGGAGCAAATAATAGCAGAGAACTTCCCTAATGTGAGGAAGGAAACAGGCATCAAAATCCAGGAGGCACAGAGAACCCCTCTGAAAATAAAAAATAATAGGTCAACACCCCGACATCTAATAGTAAAACTTATGAGTCTCAGAGACAAAGAGAAAATCCTGAAAAGCAGCTCGGGAGAAGAGATATGTAACCTACAATGTTAAAATATTAGATTGGCAACAGACCTATCCACAGAGACCTGGCAGGACAGAAAGGACTGGCAAGATATCTTCAGAGCACTAAACGAGAAAAATATGCAGCCAAGAATACTATATCCAACTAGGCTATCATTGAAAATAGAAGGAGAGATAAAAAGCTTCCAGAACAAACAAAAACTAAAGGAATTGGCAAACACGAAACCAGCCCTCCAAGAAATATTGAAAGGGGTCCTCTAAGCAAAGAGAGAGCCTAAAAGCAGCAAAGATCGGAAAGGAACACAGACTACAGTAACAGTCACCTTACAGGCAATACAATGGCACTAAAGTCATACCTTTCAATAGTTACCCTGAATGTAAATGGGCTCAATGCCCCAATCAAAAGACACAGGCTATCAGATTGGATTAAAAAACAAGACCCATCCATATGCTGTCTGCAAGAGACTCACTTTAGACCCAAAGACACCCCCAGATTGAAAGTGAGGGGGTGGAAAACCATTTACCATGCTAATGGACACCAAAAGAAAGCTGGGGTGGCAATCCTTATATCAGACAAACTAGATTTTAAAACAAAGACTGTAATAAGAGATGAGGAAGGACACTATATCCTACTTAAAGGGTCTATCCAACAAGAAGATCTAACAATTGTAAATACCTATGCCCTGAACATGGGAGCAGCCAATTATATAAGGCGATTAATAACAAAAGCAAAGAAACACATTGACAACAATACAGTAATAGTGGGGAACTTTAACACCCCCCTGACTGAAATGGACAGATCATCTAAGCAAAAGATCAACAAGGAAATAAAGACTTTAAATGACACACTGGACCAAATGGACTTCACAGACATATTCAGAACATTCCATCCCAAAGCATCGGAATACACATTCTTCTCTAGTGCCCATGGAACATTCTCCAGAATTGATCACATCCTAGGTCACAAATCAGGTCTCAACCGGTACCAAAAGATTGGGATCATTCCCTGCATATTTTCAGACCACAATGCTTTGAAACTAGAACTCAATCACAAGAGGAAAGTCGGAAAGAACTCAAATACATGGAGGCTAAAGAGCATCCTACTAAAGAATGAATGGGTCAACCAGGAAATTAAAGAAGAATTAAAAAAAATTCATGGAAACCAATGAAAATGAGAACACAACTGTTCAAAATCTTTGGGATACAGCAAAGGCAGTCCTGAGAGGAGAGTATATAGCAATACAAGCCTTTCTTAAGAAACAAGAAAGGTCTCAAATACACAACCTAACCCTACACCTAAAGGAGCTGGAGAAAGAACAGCAAATAAAGCCTAAACCCACAAGGAGAAGAGAAATAATAAAGATCAGAGCAGAAATCAATGAAATAGAAACCAAAAGAACAGTAGAACAGATCAACGAAACTAGGAGCTGGTTCTTTGAAAGAATTAACAAGATGGATAAACCACTGGCCAGACTTACCAAAAAGAAAAGAGAAATGACCCAAATCAACAAAATCATGAATGAAAGAGGAGAGATCACAACCAACACCAAAGAAATACAAACAACTATAAGAACATATTATGAGCAACTCTATGCCAGCAAATTAGATAACCTGTAAGAAATGGGTGCATTCCTAGAGATGTATCAACTACCAAAATTGAACCAGGAAGAAATAGAAAACCTGAACAGACCTATAACCACTAAGGAAATTGAAGCAGTCATCAAAAATCTCCCAAGAAACAAAAGCCCAGGGCCAGATGGCTTCCCAGGGGAATTCTATCAGACATTTAAAGAAGAATTAATACCTATTCTCCTGAAACTGTTCCAAAAATTAGAAATGGAAGGGAAACTTCCAAATTCATTTTATGAGGCCACCATTACCTTGATACCAAAACCAGACAAAGACCCCATCAAAAAGGAGAATTACAGAGCAATATCACTGATGAACAGGGATGCAAAAATTCTCACCAAAATACTAGCCAATAGGATCCAACAGTACATTAAAAGGATTATTCACCACGACGACGTGGGATTTATCCCTGGGCTGCAAGGCTGGTTCAACATCCGCAAATCAATCAACGTGATACAATACATTAACAAAAGAAAGAACAAGAATCATATGATCCTCTCAATAGATGCAGAAAGAGCATTTGACAAAGTACAGCATCCTTTATTGATCAAAACTCTTCAGAGTAGAGGGATTGAGGGTACATACCTCACTATCATAAAAGCCATCTACAAAAAACCTACAGCGAATATCATTCTCAATGGGGAAAAGCTGAGAGCTTTTCCCCTAAGGTCAGGAACGCGGCAGGGATGTCCACTCTCACCACTGCTATTTAACATAGTATTAGAAGTCCTAGCCACAGCAATCAGAAAACAAAAAGTAATCAAAGGCATCCAAATCGGCAAAGAGGAAGTCAAATTCTCACTCTTTGCAGATGATATGATACTTTACGTGGAAAACCCAAAAGACTCCACCCCAAAACTGCTAGAACTCATACAGGAATTCAGTCAAGTAGCAGGCTATAAAATCAATGCACAGAAATCAGTGGCATTGCTATACACCAACAACAAGACAGAAGAGAGACAAATCAAGGAGTCGATCCCATTCACAATTGCACCCAGAACCATAAGATACCTAGGAATAAATTTAACCAAAGAGGCAAAGGATCTGTACTCAGAAAACTATAAAATGCTCAAGAAAGAAATTGAAGAAGACACAAAGAAATGGAAAAACGTTCCATGCTCATGGATTGGAAGAACCAACATTGTGAAGATGTCAATGCTACCTAGAGCAATCTACACATTCAATGCAATCCCCATCAAAATACCATCCACTTTTTTCAAAGAAATGGAACAAATCATCCTAAAATTTGTATGGAACCAGAAGAGACCCCGAATAGCCAGAGGAATCTTGAAAAAGAAAAGCAAAGCTGGCGGCATCACAATTCCGGACTTCCAGCTCTATTACAAAGCTGTCATCATCAAGACAGTATGGTCCTGGCACAAAAACAGACACATAGATCAATGGAACAGAATCGAGAGCCCAGAAATGGACCCTCAACTCTATGGTCAACTTATCTTTGACAAAGCAGGAAAGAATGTCCAGTGGAAGAAAGACAGTCTCTTCAACAAATGGTGTTGGGAAAATTGGACAGCCACATGCAGAAGAATGAAACTGGACCATTTCCTTACACCACACACAAAAATAGATTCCAAATGGTTGAAAGACCTAAACGTGAGAGAGGAGTCCATCCAAATCCTAAAGGAGAACACAGGTAGCAACCTCTTCGACCTCTGCCGCAGCAACTTCTTCCTAGAAACATCACCAAAGGCACGGGAAGCCAGGGCAAAAATGAACTATTGGGATTTCATCAAGATAAAAAGCTTCTGCACAGCAAAAGAAACAGTCCACAAAACCAAAAGACAACCGACAGAATGGGAGAAAATATTTGCAAATGACATTTCAGATAAAGGGCTAGTATCCAAAAATCTATAAAGAACTTATCAAACTCAACACCCAAAGAACAAATAATCCAATCAAGAAATGGGCAGAAAACATGAACAGACATTTTTCCAAAGAAGACATCCAAATGGCCAACAGGCACATGAAAAAGTGCTCCACATCGCTCGGCATCAGGGAAATCCAAATCAAAACCTCAATGAGATACCACCTCACACCCGTCAGAATGGCTAAAATTAACAAGTCAGGAAATGACAGATGTTGGCGGGGATGTGGAGAAAGGGGAGCCCTCCTACACTGTTGGTGGGAATGCAAGCTGGTGCAACCCCTCTGGAAAACAGTATGGAGGTTCCTCAAACAGTTGAAAATAGAGCTACCATTCGATCCAGCAATTGCACTACTGGGTATTTACCCCAAAGATACAAATGTAGGGACCCGGAGGGGTACGTGCACCCCAATTTTTATAACAGCAATGTCCACAATAGCCAAACTGTGGAAAGAGCCAAGATGTCCATCGACAGATGAATGGATAAAGAAGCAGTGGTATATATATATATACACACAATGGAATATTATGCAGCCATCAAAAGGAATGAGATCTTGCCATTTGCAACGACGTGGATGGAACTGAAGGGTGTTATGCTGAGTGAAATAAGTCAATCAGAGAGACATGTATCATATGACCTCACTGATATGAGGAATTCTTAATCTCAGGAACAAACTGAGGGTTGCTGGAGTGGTGGGGGGTGGGAGGGATGGGGTGGCTGGGTGATAGACATTGGGGAAGATATGTGCTACGGTGAATGGTGTGAATTGTGCAAGACCGTAGAATCACAGATCTGTACTTCTGAAACAAATAACGCAACATATTTTAAGAAAAAAGAAAAAGAAGAAGATAGCAGGAGAGGAAGAATGAAGGGGAGTAAGTCAGAGGGGGAGACGAACTAGGAGAGATGATGGACTCTGAAAAACAAACTGAGGGTTCTAGAGGGGAGGAGGGTAGGGGGATGGGTTAGCCTGGTGATGGGTATTAAAGAGGGCACATTTTGCATGGAAAAAAAAATAAAGCTAATAGTACTATTGGCAAAATAAATAAATAAATAAATAAATAAAAAGCAGAACAATCAGGACTTAGCAATATGGTTCATTAGCCTAAATCAGGGTTCTACAATTATGTCCAGAAGGCCATATTCAGACTGCTTCCTTTTTGTGTAAATAGTTTATTGCATCACACCCATGCTGATTCATGTACCTATTGTCGGTGGCTACTTTTGGGCTATGCCAAGAGACCTCTTGGCCTGCAAAGCATAAAATACTTACCATCTGGCCCTTTATACAAAACACGTGCCAAGCCTTGGCGTAAACTATTAAATTCTGGCTTAATTTCTTACAGTTCCTTTTTATTTGGCATCATTGCCTTTCTATACTTTTAGTCATCTCAAAGCAAAGTGGGACTCAACAGAAACTTACAGACTTTGAAAAGGGAAATGGATATAATTATGAAGAACTCAGAAGAAGTTGTTCAACTTCACAACCAGTCACATAATCACAAGATGTTTCTCTTCACCATTTCTTCCTATCTCTTAATCAGGTATTTTTCTGAGGTAAGTTTCTGAGTAATTTTTAAAGAGAAAAGTTCTGGGGTTTCTTTGTTCCTCAGGCTGGAAACCACTTAGAGCAATACTGTTTGAATAAGAGGATTTTGTTTAATTTTAATTTTTCCTTCAGAGAGTTTTTTGCCAAAACCACTGCTTTTCATACCCACCTAGAATAGACATTTCATGAAGAACCTCCCCTTGGAAAAACTTTACCTTTTCCTAGGTAGATGGACAGGATGCTGAGACAGAAAGGGGCAATCTTTTCTGACCAAATTAATTTCTATTGTATTGCCAATTGCCAACTGAGGCTACTTTTCTGATATAAATATTTCCCATCAAGAAATCTAGACAAGGGCTGCCTGGGTGGCCTCGGTGAAATGTCTGCCTTCAGCTCAGATCATGATCTCGGGGTCCTGGGACTGAGTCCCACATCAGGGTCCCTGCTCAGTAGGAAGTCTGCTTCTCTCTCTCTCTCTCTCCCCCCCTCTGCCCCTCTCCACTGCTCCTTCTCTCTCTTTCTCAAATAAATAAAATCTTAAAAGAAAAGAAATCTAGACAAGATACATATTTCTTATTCCAGTTTTTTATAGTTCTTGGGATTTTCAAAAAACAGACTTAAATCTTTATCCTACTTGTGTGATATAACATGATCGAAAAAACCACACGTGACTAGCCTCTGAAATAAACAACTCACACTTCAGGCTCAGAGTGACATGAGTTAAAAGCTTTGTTTAGCTAGTTACTAGTCCGAGACCTTGGAAATACTTGCCTTTGGATAGTGGATACCTCCCCTTGCACATAGGGATAGTGAAGACTTAAGGCTGTTTAAGGCATTGCTGGTGTGCAGGAAGAATTCTGTTCCTGGTTCTATAGGAAACGAATAATTTAAGTCCTACCCATGCACATTTTCATGAATTCCTCAAGATAAGGACTGTCACAGATGCTTTCAATGACCCGCACATCCTCGGTACTGGCCACTCCCAGGCACAGTGCTAATTTCCAGCTGCAAGTACCTGCCAATCTCCAAAGGACTCTTTCCTCTAATGGAGCTGCTAAGGGTAGGTCAGAAGAGAGGTAGGGAAGCTGTCATTCACAGCAACAGTGTTGTGTGGGTGTCATGTGCACCAGTGTGCAAAAGCTGCTTGTTAAATTTTCAGGAATTTTAAAATCTGGTTCTTAGACACAACAATTATTAAAAATTAAGTTATATAAACTTATGATTAAAGTATATTAAAAACAAGGGTAAAATATGCTCAAAACCCACAGTTGCTAATCATTCCACATTTTACTATCCCTATGCTTTTGCCAGTTTAAGTGGCTTCTTGAATGTGTAGGGTGGAGATTGCACATGGTGATGCTACCATGCCTCTCGTCACAACTCTACACCGGCGATGTCACCTTCTGGAACTTGGCCATAGTGAGAGTAATTCCCATCAGAGAACCTGGCAGATACTACAAATCAGGACTCTTTGTTCATACAGCTGATTGGTAAACATCTACCAGCATACCGCTGCCCAGCATTCACCAAAAAACAAACAGGAATTAATGGATACATACCCAAGCTTCCCATCCCCCTGCTTGGGGCAAATCAGAGATGTGTTCTGTACTGTTTACCGGACATTCCAGAAGGATCAAGTTCCACATGCCCACAGTAGTAACAAATGTAGTAATGAAGGAGGGGACTGGCATTGATGAAACCCCAGTAGTGGTTACCATTTATGAATTAGGCTTGATAACAGTAGATGTTGCTATGGAACTAGATTCTCTAGTGTCATTTGGTGATGATAGGATTCCAGAATACCGGAAGCCACTTGGCAATAATTGACCATTAGAGGCAAGGAGGAAATATTACCATAATAAGCAATAAGATCAAAATGGCAACCAGGGAGGCCTCACAGGTAGAAATCTGCTGCAATGGGTATTACAACATGAGATACTCGGACATCCAGTGAGACTGTTGCTTGATCTATATAATGAAATGTAGCTGAGCAGTAGGCTGACAAAAGCCCTTGCTCAGTTTCCAGGTGTGAATCAGTTTGCTCAAACTCAATAACAATGGGTTAAAAGGTGTCTCTCGAACAAAATTAAAAGGTTCTCTTAAAAAAATAACCTACAAGTCCATAGCAAGAATGTGTACCATCCATTCCAATTCTTCCTCAGAAGAATCTCTGGCCATTTCAAGAGTATATTGGGAAAAGGGCAATACCAAGATAATTTAAAAACTGTTGATACATTGATACAGTATCTGAGCTAACCCTGCTCTAGGGATGCAGAGCAACACAATAACCCCCATGTTAGAGTATGGACATACAGCCACAAGATTATGAAGAACTGGCCCATTTCTTTTTACACTGAGTCAAGTGGGTCATCCTGTGGTTATTTCTCCAGTCCCTGAATGCATAATTGTTCGTATGGACAGATGTGCCTGTGATTTGTCCTGCATAATCGACCACCTGGCCTTGCGTGTATGCAAGCAGGATAGGACATGTTTGTGAGATTCATGCTATGTAAATAACCTTGGGAACCTGGTTACTTAAAATATATTATCTGGCCTCCAGGTCAGAACTGGCCCTCTGTTCTGGATGCCAAGAGCTACAAATCTTGCCTCACAGCCCCTCCTGTTCTAGACTGGGCTGGCCCCCGAAATGGAATCTGGGAGGGGAAGCAGACACACACAGCCCAGGCTCCTTGAAAATATAAAACTGGGCGCCTGGGTGGCTCAGTCCTTACGCGTCTGCCTTCGGCTCAGGTCACGATCCCAGTGTCCTGGGATCGAGTCCCGCATCGGGCTCCCCGCACAGCGGGAAGCCTGCTTCTCCCTCTCCCACTCCCCCTGCTTGTGTTCCCTCTCTCGCTGTCTCTCTCTCTTGTCAAATAAATAAAAATCTTAAAAAAAAAAGAAAATAGAAAACCACGGTAACACAGAAATGCAGTTCACTCTAAACTGCATGTAGGCAAACAAATGTTTAATTTCAATCCCTATTGTTTCCCTATAAATATGACCCTTATGGGGATGGTCATTAGGAAGTCTCACCTGAGAGGAGGATGCTCTGCCGAGGCCTCTCAACTGGGACTCCAGCCCGGCTGTCTACACAGGGCTTCCCCAGATGATGAGGTTGGATGTTTTAAGTACCCAATTTGATGTAACTTTGCCTTATTCTCATTTACTCCTATCACCTTCATCTGTGTGTAGATTCCTTTCCTCTTCTGTTTCTATTAGGTTTCAAAATAACAGAAAGTTTCTAAACTGAAACATGGTTCTTGTGAATCTTTTGTGCAGAATGAGAATCAGGGCAGATATTCTAAAGTGCTGGCAGAACCCTAAAATGGGCTCACTGAATTGTGGATTAGGAGGCAACAAAATAAGGTTAAGGTCAAGTAGAAGCCCTTGACCTGCTACCTCACCACCCTGAGATAAAGCTAGAAAATCAGGAGCAATACTACGTGCTTTGTGGAATGGCAGTTAAGAACACCCCTCAAAGACTTAAGGGTATATAGGTAGTTGTCCCATTCTATCATTTTTTAATTTACCAGTATGGTTTCTACAAATATGAGATGGATTGTGGTGGTCACCTATTGAAGTTATCTAACTGGTTGTCCCAATCATCACTACAGTGCCCCACATCGTCCTTTTACCAGAACAGATTAGTACAGCCTCTGACAATGGCTAAGAGTCTACTGATCTTGAAAATACATTCTTTCAACCAAAAAAGGTAATAAAAAGTACTCTGCTCCCATCTGGAACAATTTTACAGTCTGTTCAGGGCCACAGTAATTCTCTTTATCATTATCAGAATCTTCTGCAGAATATCACATTGGTCTACTCATTTGATCAAATCTCTTGAGCAGGAAGTGGCAAGTAATTGGGATGCCCTGGTAAGACCAAGGTGTGCCAGAACATGAGACAAGCTGTACAAAGAGGTAGAGACTGTCATACTGGTAAAGATTTTAGGGTCCAAAGATCTGTGGCATGCCTAGACATCCTATCACAGTTAACAGAAAATATTTTCAATGTTTTTTATATCTGTATTGATATTATTTTCCTCGATCTTCTTTTCTCCCCTTCCCCCACCTACTTCCCCTCCTTCTTCATCTTCTACCTTCCTTTTCTTTCTTAAATTAATTCAGATTTGCCAAAGTTTCTTCTATTTTAATTGTCTTTCCTGAGCATAAACTTTGGTGTTATTGATCCAACTAATTTTATATTTTTTCTTTACCTTCTTTCTTGTTACTATTTTTACCAGTCCTTTCAGTTTACTCTCTTTGGGTTTTATTTTAATATTTTCTAGTATAATGAGCCAAATGTTTAATAAATTTATTTTCAATATATTCTGCATTCTGAGATTTAATTTATGGCTCAATAATTGCCTTTGCTTAGTGCTGAAAGCATATCTCATGTATTTTTATATATGGCACTAATTATAATTCCAACAATAATTGTAGCTTTAGCCTTGATTTTCTTTGTAAAATAAGACAGTTATGTTTTGCTTTCTTTCTTTGTATTATTTCCCAAGTGGATTTATTTTTGCAATAATTTTGTTTTTTCTAATTCCATTGCAGTATGGTCACATTCTGTCAGAAGCCGATACTCCATAAGATTTTTAAATTAATAGATGAATTTTAAAAAGGAACACAAATATTAAAAGATAAACACAAAGTAAGATTTTTTTTCTAGGTTTTTAAGTGTGTAACCTAGAGAATGGCAATGTTTCCTAAGGTAACCCAGCTATGACATTCTATCTTTAAATCTATGACTGTTGTAAGCATTTGTTTCAAACCGTATGAGGCCACTGGAACCTGTTCTAGAGGCTGCCCTAGGGCTTCCTCTTACCTGTGTGTGCTCCTTTTCCTTCGACTGTTCCAGTTACTCCTCTCCTTCTCTTCCCTCTCTTTGCTAGGTAGTTAACTCAGGTTTTACTCCTGATAGTCTAATTAGTTGAGTCTAATGCATTAACTCTTTCCTAATGTATCAGCACTTTAAAAACCTGACCCACTTAGGAAAAAAATGTTTCCTTCATTTTATCTATTACAGAACCTAACTCTCTTAAAGCCATGCTATATTTTCCTCTGCACACCTAAAACATGTATCAAAAACAATGCATTTATCTAGTTCTACATAATAAATGCCTTTCATTGTGATGTGCATTTCTCTTCTTTCACTTAGGCCAAATCTCCTTAAAACTAAGAGTGGCCTTACTCTACTAGTTACTTCCCACAACGGCCAACTTGTATAGTACTTTTTACAGGGATGGTACTCAATAAATGTTCTTATGAGACTGTCTCGAGTAGTACTCTTCATTATAGATTAAGGAACTTGAACAAGTTAACTGGTCTACTCATTTGATCAAATCTCTCGAGCAGGAAGTGGCAAGTAATTGGGATGCCCTTTATATCCATAAAAATTTGTGGTATATCCATAAAAATGAAAG